>NC_051181.1:123491058-123791058 GCF_013339695.2 Rhipicephalus sanguineus
AGAACGTGCCGACGATGCAGTTCTCAGCTGACGAGGCAACACTCGAACGGCTGCCACTCTCAATGGCACCGGCGATGGTCAAAAGCACAGAAATATTCACGTTTTCGGGCACTGCGCATTGGCGAAGAAAACGGAACCACGCAACTACGAGCAGACGAGCTGTCGATGAGACCGGAAGTGCTAATATTCAATTTTTGTTCGGTGTTGATTACAGGCGATAAACATAATATAAACATACCTATATCTACTTATTGAACTAAAAATTAACAAACGAAAGTAAAAGTTGAGGGTGCTATCGTGAATATAACATCAGCCAATGTGGAACGGCCCGACAATCGCGTCATATTTGCGGGACTAATACGTCATTTGTCGAGAGAAGCAGGGAGCGATTTTCAGCTTGACTTTGAGAATTTATGTAAATTCCAGGCCGTGCGCATCGCTATAATATTGGCTCGCGTGTTCTCGGAGCCTCGACTACCGATCGGCAGCGCTTTTTGAGCATGCTCGAAAAGTGTTGCAGGGCCCCTTTAATGAACACTGGAGAGGGTTGCCTGGCTGAACGCCAGGCATGCATGCAATCCGCCTTTTTTTTCACGGTGCCACAGCGCATGCGCCATTCCCCTAGCGGGAAAGTCTCGAAACGCTGTGGTAGGGTCTCCGCATGCCTTTCGATCTCGGAGGCTTTTGTTCTGGCGATCCCGGTTGTCCCGGATCACCCCGCAAACCTCCGCACCCCTACCAAAACGGCAGATGGCAGCGCAGGAAAATTGAAAAAAAAAAAAAAATAGGCGGATTCTACATGGGTGTTATAAAGAGCGAAGTGACATTTGACATAAGTGCCAGACACATACAGAACATGCACAAGACACACACAGACACACGCACCGTAGCACTCGACAAGCTATCTCAATGAGGCCAGTGTTCTGTGTGTCGAGATCGCCTCTTAGCCAGTTTTCCTAGTGTGCACATTGAACTGAGTCAGTGCTCCTATACTGCGACTCTTACAGACATAGGTTGTAACTTGTAAGCAAGGCGTACATAAACACGCCGCTAAGGAATTAAGGTGGTTGCTGCCCTGACAAAGACAAGTCGACTCGTCAAAACGTTGGTTCCAGTGACATTCCCTGTTCAACGATTACTCATCACTACAATCTCCATTTTCTCCTGGACATCTTTCTTGTCTCACTTGTTATAGGTAAGGAGATGCAGTTTATGTTTGGCCAAGTTTAGTACTTTCCGTGCGCGATAGCATGTTTACATCTATCTGAAAGTTCGTTCGTTCGTTTGTGTGTGTGTGTGTGTGTGTGTGCGTGTGCGTGTGTGTCAAATAAATTAGTTCGGAGTAAGCGCCGGTCCACGTCGCTTCTGCTTTCCTTTCCGGTCTCCGCTTTAACATCGCTGCGCGAACTTCGTATGATACCAGAAACTGTATAGGGCTAACTTTCTTCTTTTTGTTGATTTTTTAAAAGTCGTGTACCCACCGCAGCCCTGCTATTGAGTCCGTGCTTAGTGGCACGTCATCAGTCATGAGCTAGTCATGGTGATTCCAGTGCGCGTGCAGTGCCCTTTTTTCCTCTTCAGTCCCCATACCCTCACACCCATACACTCTAAAAAAAAAAAAACTCCTTTGACTCTTTGCGAAGAGTCCTGACTTGCCACGTATATGACTCTCTTTAGAGAGTCACGTTAACTCTTTTGCGGGTCATACGACTCTCTGAAGAGAGTACAATGGCCCCCCAAAGAGAGTTTACGTGCCTCTTTAAAAGAGAGTCATTACGTGACAAGCCAGAACTCTCCAAAAGGAGTCAGAGGACTCTTTTTTTTCTTAAGAGTGTAGTAGGGTAGTAAACTAGACGTTCGTCCGCATGATTGGCCTGCCTGTTCCTCTCTTGTCTTTCATTATTTTAATACCTTGCTCTCTATGCAGATGCGCTTCGCCTTCCTGGCTAAGCTGCGACGATTTAAAAGTGATCATTAACGAGACACATTACACGCCGTGACACTTAGTACGTTACTCTCTTCGAGTAGGGGGCGCCACTTACGTATGCCCTTCGTTTTAACTCATCTTTTGCTTCTTAGGTGGCTTTGTTACATGCAGCGTTGAGAGGATAGACCGAGCTCACGAACGTTACTCGATCGCTGCCACTGCCTTTGTTCCTGTCGTCGAGATTGCGACACGAATTCGCTGGAAAGCTGTGCACATAAATGAACTGCTTCGTTTCCCAGAATTCCAGAAAACCGATGGCGTCACGTCCACAGATTCTATGACGTGTAAAAGGCTCGACTTGCATGTGCGGTGAAAGCGGTCTTCCTTTGTATTCTTTGTCTTCTTTTTATTCTCATTCGCGGTTATATAGCTGGAACGCGTAGACATTCGTTTCGCGGAATTCCCATTCCCGCGCGTGCCGTATTGGTAAAGCCGCTCAAGAGCTCGCGTTCCTACCTATTGTTAGCTATAGCACGTGCCGCACTCCCATGAAGCTGTATACGCGAAGGAAGGAAATCCTATACGGCTGCATGCCTCAGGCACGCCCGCGTTGCACATAGCGATCTTGATGGAAGTTAGCCCTGTTATATATATATATATATATATATATATATATATATATATATATATATATATATATATATATATATATATATATATATATAAAACCACTTCCAAGGCTTCCACTTCTTCATTCAATCCGTCTCAGTCGGCCCTTCAGCGCGTGAGAATGAATTGACGTGCAAATGGGGTGGTCACGCAATCTTATATCTATCGGCTTTCACGTGTTACACCATATATAGTTTCTGAGAACCTCTCAGCCGCGCTGTATATGATAGCGTGTCGCTAACACTGCAGCGTTCCTCTGTTTTCTTTTAAGATTCTAGAACTTGTTGCTATGTGGCAACCCGCGCGCTATGCGTGCTTCTAACCGTTTATACTATCGCCTTTATTCACACATTCCTTACCCCCATACTCGCTCGCTTTCCGAAAAAAAAAAAAGAAAAAGAAAAGCCTTACGTTTCTTTTTCCCTCAAATATTGCATTTTTAGGTACTTACGCGTTAAGCTGTTTTTATTTGTTTCTTTTTCGATGCCGTTGCGCAGTCGCAGTATCACCTAGTGTCTCGTTTCCAGGGGCCTCCCTTCGCGAGAAAATGCGAGAGCGAAAAAGTACCGCGTCATCGTTGGAAGAGGGGGAGTAATCTGCGTGCGCGCGCGCCCACGCCTTGTTAGATCGCGTTGGCCGCCGTCGCCGCGTGCTTATGCGCTCCGAAGTGTGGCAACCTTAGCAGCGGTGGTGAGTCGATCCACCTTTGATTTCGGTTTTCAATGGATCATTCTTACTGCAGCTTTGGCTACGCCTCACCGCCAGCTAACGCATTATGGTCTATATATGAATACACGTGGTCATATGCACAGGTATATATATGTACGACGATATATACCGTATTACTGCAGGAAGAAGGCAAAACAGTACCGCTGCCGCAATAAGGAACCATACCATACGGGATGACAAGGGGACGCGCCATGGTGTCATATAGTGCTTATGTGGTGTTCGGCTGCTGACCCGAAGGTCGCGGGATCGAATCCTGGCCTCGGCGGTGCTGAGACGCCAGGGATTGGCACAAGAGCTGATCGATGGTCTAGAATCTTCCCATTTCCTGTTAGCGCACACGTACTGGCGAATCGACCATTCTAGTGCGATAGCTGCGTGAGTTAGTGCATAGTGAAGCTCCAGATGATGCTGATGATGCCTATATACACGCACTGTCTGGAAACAAGGGAGTTTGTGACGTAATTTCTGTACCACCATGCGCTACATTGCGTTCATTGTACAATAAGACGGATGTGTCTTTACCGTAAACACATTTAGAGGCTGCTCAGCGATGGTGAGGGAATCGCCAGTGGGAAATAGGGAATTCAGAAGGGAAAGGCAGGGAGGTTAGCACGCAGGCCAACTTGCCAACGTGACAAGTGGTGCTTACACATCCGTAAAGCTGGTACGTGACGTCAGAGAATTCGAATCATCTTTGAGTAATGCACATGAAACGGTTTCAGTTTTCGGATATATGACATTAGATAAACTAAAGCTTTGAATAAGGCAAGCGAAACAACTGCATTTTGCTTTCTTCTTGACGCTGTTGGAATTGAACTTACGCTTGCACCTATAGAATACTGGATTTTTCTTCGATATGATTTCGGCCAGTGCGATAGAGCTCTTCGAGTTTCCCTTAGAACATTGCTGACAAAGAGCGGTCACTGTACACAGATTTAGTGCATTCAACGTACCACACTATTCCGCAAAATGAATGCGTGCAGTGCTAACAAGGCGAATACAGTTATAAAGAAGACTTGCAGAGCGGATCAGTGTGCGTAAGCGGACAATTGACGCTTTCTCGTTAAATAGTATGGATCTAACATTTTCCTAGCGTCCTCACTGTCATTTTAATGTTCTGCGCAAGATTCGGTAGCTCGTCCAACAACAAGGAGTCAAATTTAGAATTTTAACTGTTCTCCCGCCGTTTCGCCTATAGCTCGTAGCTCTCGCAATGCTTCACGGAATTATAGCGGGCGATGTCTGGCTTCGAGCTACGCCCACATCTGGATCCTTAAACAGCCACGCAATCCCTGAACACCTACATGCGCGTGATAGTTTCGCTCTCCCATCACTGCACGCAATTATCGAGGCCGATAGCTTCAAGTTACACCGCTTACTGTGTCTCTATAAAGCTACTGTAACTTGCGCGTGCGATGGTGCCGTTCCATCCATCGCGCATGGGCGTCGAGCGTGCAAGGTGGGCCGTCACCTGAGCGCGACCTCGTTAGCGGAGCGCCACTCGGCCGAGATGATCCTGATTGTTCCGAGAAGTGTTTGTCGGTTCGGGTGCGCTCGGGTTGCCTCTATATTATTATTCGTCGAATGCAATCTCGCTTTTCGTTTTTGTCCCGAGCGTCTTTCGTTTCCTTCATTGTAGGAAAAAAGGCGGCGCGTGCGCAGTGCGTCTTCGTGTGGGCTGAGAGCGGCGAGGGCAGGCATCGACACCCGTTCATTGGATCCGTTGCGTGTTAAGGAAGAGGAATTGCGTTCATCGTCGCCAATGACGCGCTCTCACACAGACGTTGAAAAATCGTGAAACAAAAAAAAAAAGCGACTGAGGCGTCGTATAGGCGATGGATTGCGTAATTGTTGCTTCTCGGAGGCGCCGTCTTTTTTAACACGAAAGTGTTTTATGCCGGGGTCCACCAAGTACATCCGTCACGGATATGACGTTGATAAAATGGACGCCAACGGGTGAGAAAGAAAAAAAAAACCAAGAAAAACATACCCCGCTGGGAATCGAACCCACGACGTTGCGGCCGCGACGGCAAGCGCCCGACGCTCTACCGACTAAGCCAACTCGGGAGATGCTAGGCACGGCGCGAACGCGCCTTATATGTTTCACACCTTCTCTTTCGCGGCGGGCGGAGCGGGGCGGTGCCGCCGTCTGTGAGAGGTGAAAGGAAGTAATGCTTCACGATCGACACTTACTAGCATGCTTACTAGCGCTTACTCCGAGATTGCACGTGATATCGGAGGTCATGGTTAAAGCGTCTCGATACCAGAGAGGTAGACTGGCCGCGCTGGCGTCGCCGAGGCACCCTTGACGCAGTTACGTTCTTTGCCTTTGGATTCGTGTTAGCGTGCGTCGGCTCATCGGAGTAGTGCAGCTTCCACGTGCACGAACGGGATTTCTCTGCCGCCGACTGCTTCAATTGCGAGAGCACCGACTAACAAAACTGCTGCAATATGCGTTGCAGAAAGGACGCGAGTTCGACGGGCGAATGTCGTGCCTTGGTGGAGCGAGAGCAGCGCCTGCGAGACAGAGGCCAGCGGGACGCACGCGTTTGCGGCTCAGGCTACGAACCTCTACCTCCCGCGTTGCTGAAGTGCAGTGTGTGTTATGTATGCATGAGCACAGGCGTCGGCTACCCATTACTAGAAAGCGCACACCGTGCCGTTTCTCTCCTTAATTGACGACGCTTTGAAGAAGTGCATACCGGGTACCAATGTTGATTATGAACTTGTTGATATCATCCTTACGCGCGATTCACGATTCGCTGTGTCCAAATATATGTTCACACCGTCAGCTACCTCAACGGTTTAATCATGATCATGGGCGTTAGTCTTCGCGATAGAGACATGCTGTCAACATGGGCGCATCCACGTCAAACGGTGCTATAGCTGCCAAACACGAATAGACATTGTACAAGCTCTCATATATCATAAGCACTACTTCTGTGAAGACACGTTTCACTTTCGTGTTATACCGATTCCTATTACGGAGGGATCAGCCATGTTTTTTTTCTCTCTCTCGTTTTGTTTTCGTAGGAGGGTTCAGTTTGGTGCAGGAATTAACGGTGTTGCGCCGGAAACGTGATTGGCTGAACCCCCGAGCGATGGCAATTGGTAATTGCACGCGTTTGCGACATTTCGTGATGATTGGAACTTGTAGTTCGCGTGAAGCCATCTCTTCGTTTTGTCACTCGAACGTTGCTGTCCTCCTCGCCCCTCTTTCAACACACTCACTCACTCACTCACTCACTCACTCACTCACTCACTCACTCACTCACTCACTCACTCACTCACTCACTCACTCACTCACTCACTCACTCACTCACTCACTCACTGCATTTCTCGATTTCTTTCTCAAATCGCCAGCTATGCGTTACGGAAGCAGTTAGAAACAGGTCTTTCTTTTGTCGAATAGGGGGCAGGTGTTTCACGTTGCCCCTACGCGAAGCAACGTGCGCGGCGGGAGCATTGGAAACCGCTCTGTTAATCACGTGAATCGAAATTCGCAATACCGAGCTTTCGAACTGCGTTGAAGTTTCAGCTCGCTTAGAGAGACAAACTGTCTGCCGCCTTTCCATCTTTCGTTTCCTTGAGATCTTTGTTTGTACGAGGTGCACTCGGAAAGAAAGAAAGAAAGAAAGAAAGAAAGAAAGAAAGAAAGAAAGAAAGAAAGAAAGAAAGAAAGAAAGAAAGAAAGAAAGAAAGAAAGAAAGAAAGAAAGAACCAACGGGCCTGCCGTGCAGTTTGCTGCTGGCGTCTCGTCTCGACTTGCGGAGTACGTGCACTCGTGTGTTTGGTGTATATCCTACGCGTACGTGTAAGGAGGGGGGGCCTCCGGAGTTCTGACGACGGCGGGGCGCAGCTGGCGAGCGATAACGCTAATTGCGCGAAAGATAGCGAGCCGCGCGACCCTTTTATTATTTCTTTTTATCGCACCCGGTTCCTTTCTTTCTTCCCCCCCCCCCCCCCCCCGCCTCTTTGTTTTTGTCTTTCTTCCCGCCGCGTCGCTGTGACCTATCTCTATTTTCCTCTCTGCTACTTGGAGCGCCGCAGAGACCTTTCTTGTGTGTGTGTGTGTGTGTGTGTGTGTGTGTGTGTGTGTGTGTGTGTGTGTGTGTGTGTGTGTGTGTGTGTGTGTGTGTGTGTGTGTGTGTGTGTCGATACGTGCGTGCGTTCACGTGCATTTAAATTTTTCTGCGCATACTCCGTACTGAGCATAATAGGAGGTACTTGTTTCGTGCTGATAGTTCTTCACTCCTCACGAACTTCGCGTTTTTCTCGGCTACGCCGAGCCTCACACTACTCACTAACACGGAGTAGCTCGTTTCGTGTATTGCGTTGCGGAGCGGCGGCCTGCCAGGCCGGCATTGTTCCGTTCCGTCGCGCAGTTCTTCTTGCAACTGTATACGCTGTCGCGTTTCTGTGCCTCGCCATCTTCTTCTTTTTGCTCCAAACAATGGGGTTTCTCTCACCCGCCGTGCCGCATAACGAATGATGAACGACGTGGGACGCATAAGCGAACGTGTATGCCGTAATAAACGAGCGTTTGGGCTTTAAAATGGTTGCCGGTCACGTGTGCGTCGCATGCTGGCCGCGGCTGTGGTCTGTATACACTTAAGAGCGCGAAGTATCCTTATTTATGCCGGTCGTTAAAAAAAATTATGCGAGGAAGACGGGGTCGCCCGTCCTTGATAGCAGTGTTTTCGAGTTGAGGCGCCGGAGGGAGGGAGTCCCGCCATTAAACGTAATTACATGCTTTTGTTGTTTATATCGCTTGTTTTCATACCTGCGAAGCCACAAGTCGCAGAGCGGTGCAGCTGAAAAGCGTTTTCATAACCTAACCTAGCCATGTCCAGCTTGGCTTGCAGTGTGAACGACTGTCCTTCTTGAGGACAGTTCTTACGACTGGGGCTGTTAGCGAAAGCAGATGCTTTCTTAACGGGGGTCGTATTATTAGTGAAGGCGGCCTGCATAACGAACGGTGGCCAACATTTGTGAAAGCGTTTACGTATAACCTCACCTAGCCACGTTGAGGCCGGCTTGCAGTGTGAACAGCTGTCTGTCTTAAGAACAGTTTTTATGATTGGGGCTGTTAGCAAGACCACGTGTTAGCGTGACGGGAGACATATTATTAGTGAAGGTGACTGGCCTAACGAACGGCAGCCAACGTTTGTGATCGAAACCCGAAACCCACTTATTGAACGCAGACTCTGGATTACGAGACCCCTGTTGAGAACGGCGAGCCGTGTCGGGTTATATACAAGTCTGAATGGAGGTCCGAAGAGCAAGTGGGCATTGGAGCGCGTTGTTTATTGTATGTGTGTGTTCTTAGAGGGATTTCTATCTCGGCGTCCCTGACATAGGAGCTTGTCATACATGTGGTCTGTGCCATGCTTGTACCTTCCTTCTTTACCAGACAGCGTCCTCGTGAGCCGCTTGCGTCCACATTATGTAGCGGAATATGATGTGCGATGTCCAGTGTCCAATTTATGACCGCAGTGGTGGACCAATCCCGATGGCAGCGCGGTCTAACAGCGTCTTATAAAGTCACCCGACTTTCAGCACCGCATCTAGTTGCATATATCTTATATACCACATCCCCTTAGCAGGGGCTAATGCTAACTGGTGTTGGCTGAAGATGGCTAAATTGTAGGGAACTATGGCCATCCGCCGATATCTACATTACATTCCTTCAATCTCGAACCAGAGTTGTCAATCAGTTTGTGCAAAACTTTAAAGCGCGACAAAATACCGGCACAAGAAACAATACGTGCTGTTTTTTTTTTTCTTGTAATCCCGTTTTCCTTTTTGTTGCGCGTATTAAGTTTTGAAGGTCTAGGTGCACGTTAAAGAACCCCAGGTGGTCGAAATTTCCGGAGCCCTCCACCACGGCGTCTCTCATAATCATATTGTGGTTTTGGGACGTTAAACCCAAGATATTATTATTATTATTACGTTTTGAAGGTCAATGAATGCCAGCTAGCGCTTATTTGCTCGATGAAGCGTTTGTTGCGACGACGAAACTATATTCAGGATATATCTACGCACTGTCGCGAGCGTCGTGTCTGCAGCGATGTTGCTCATCATCAAAAAAAGTGAGTCATCACGGAGCTGTTCTTTTATATTCTCGTGATGGAACAGATGGGTCGCGTAAGGAAGGAAAGTTTCCATCGCCGTGTTATGGTTTACTGCGTACATCGCCGCAGGATTGCGCCACCAGCGTTGTTGGGTACGGTGCACGTCACTTCCGGTATCCCTGTCGCTTAAGCGAATGTCCCACTACAATCTGTATTGTCCTTTCCTCTTTCCCCTGTTCTTTCCTTTTCTTTGTAAAATCTGTCTTATTTTGTATTTTATGCCTCCCCCCCCCCACACACACAGATAGGGGGGGGGGGGCACATATACATTCTGACTGTTGCATAGAGCATACGTGTTTTTACGGCAGCGTTAATTATGCGATTCCGGTAGATCGAATTTCAACGAGTCTCTAGCGTTGATTGCCGATTCTGTTGTTGATACGGTCTGGCATGAATATATAATTACAGCAAGCTGTTTCTCAAGAGACGTTTTACGGTTTTCTCATACGCCGAAGAAAGAAATAAAATTCACTGTCACACGGGTATGTATCTGCGTAACCCAGCCCGCTGTTGACGAGAGGATGGCCTCACGTCGTAAAAGAACGTTAGAAAAAGAAAAGAAAAAAGAAAACAAGAACAAAACGCTGCACCAATGTCGTCATCGTAATAGATTTGACTTCATGTCCTTGCGCCACGTTGTGGATTAGCACGCGTTTTAAGCATGTTATCGCGCGATGGTTAGTTTCTTTAGGTATAAATGTTTTATTCAATCATACGTTCCTTATAGCATGAGCGGGCTGGCCCGAGAGAGCCTTTAAACACTGCAAAACAAACTGTGCGCAGCCGATGCTATTCGAATAAAACTTGCACGTCTCTCTCTCTCTCTCTCTCTCTGCGTGTGCTCGCGACGTCGTCAACAACCGAGACGCCGACGGCGCCGCGATGTTTCTTTCGAGCCCGCTGGAAAGCGGAAACGCAGTTTCGTGTTATGTTTTTCGGCTCAGAGTCTGTTTTTTCGTCTTCAGATGGTTTTCTTCACTGCACACGTACGCTCGGTACGGTAAGCACTGCGACGATCTCACGTCGTGCCCGGTGTGTCCCCTTTCTCTTCGCACGCTTGGCTGCTCAGATTTAGCATACGCCACCTGGGAAACTGCAGGTAGGCGCTGGGTGGCTAGGAGCTTGCAACTTTGTTGCTACGTGCGGCGCCCCGCCACCCGCTTGGCACGGCTGGGTATAATACTGGCGATTCTCTCCCTCTCTCTCTTTTGAAGGGTGTACATGTGGTGTAGTAGTAGTACTGTATACAATCTTGAAGGAAGGCTGCTGCGTCCCAGCGACCGTGAACCGTCTCGGTCTGGCATTTCTTATTATACAACTTGATTACAGCGGTCATTGTTCGCCGGATTGCGTATAATCTTACTCGCCGCTTGCTCGCGTGACTGAGCAAGATATACGACGGCAGGTGTCATTCTATAAAGGCAGGAGCGACGCACGGATTGGTTGGAGGCTCGAGCGAAACTTCTTTGTTCTTGGCCGGGTAGGTGGACGCACTACGAACCAACGTTACCGACTGCTACGAACGATGGGCCGCGTGCGTTGTTCAGCATGATTCGGGCGTACAGACAAAAACACCTAGACACGTCGCAGGCAGACTGAAAAGCATTAAAATTCGCAGGGTTTCTTACGCGTTCACCTGAGACGACTCGAAGGCGAAAGCCATCTTTTTGTTTCTTCTCACTCGATGTATTGATCCGGCCCCGTCACGCACCGACAGCTTTCCGCACCTAACGCGGTTTTCCACTGCCTCCAAGATCGGAGGCACCTTACCTGGTTTTGCACTGCCTCTGTGATCGGCACACCTTTGACCAAGCGACGATGTAATGTGATGACGTCATCATGTGACGTCACCAATTTGGGCGATCTGTGACGTCATAAAGTGATGTCATCGCGTGACGACGATCTTTTGCATCACTCGTGTTTACGCCGCCGACGCGGGACGCCGGTCAATTTTCGCGTTTGATGAGGCATCTAAGGCTCTCGCCTTAATAATAATATTTGGGGTTTTGCGTGTCAAAACCACGATATGATTATGAGGCACGCAGACTGAAATACATGCAATACACGAGCGTTGCTTTTGTAAAACTTGTTGTTGGGCTAGTTGGTGCATACTTCATCAAATTAGAAGACGGAAACCACCAAGACAAGACAGGCGAAATGAAACAGTTCTTTCTTTTCGCCTGTATTCTCCCGGTGGTTTGTGTCGTGTAATTTCATGAGGGTTGATTTAGCGTGCCGGTGGTGGATTACTGTTTTTTTGAATGAGCATTGTATCCATTGTCTCATTCCGCTGAGTTCTTTTGTACCTCATGTCACACTACAAGATAGTGATATTTGACGTGGCACATAGCTGTGCCGTTGTGTACGTGCCCCTCATTACCGAAACGTTATCAAGTTCTTGTTTTTGTACATAGTGTAAATAAACTTTGTCTAAAAAGTATAGGTACATATATAGGGCCCTAAATCATTCACTTTTTCTTCTGAACACGCAATCGACAGTGACAGGTCCTCATTAGTTTACGAGAACTCGTTGCTGGAGGGAGAGCTTACCGCTCTCGCATAGTAGATCTAAATTGTCGACCATTTTCTCTAAACACAAAAATGTCATACCAGCGTGGTGTTACCCATTTTTGACTAACAACATTTATCGGCTATTGCATATATTGTTCGCTAGATGATGATGAACAAAGCGATTATTGAATAGGTCATATGGTTGCGGTGCGAGAAAGTGTTTGTTAATAATAATCATAATATCTGGGGTATTATGTGAAGGAAGTGTCTTGTGACGGGGCAGTTTAAATAACGACTGCGTTCTACTGGATGTAGTAAAGACGATTGTGTTGGACTGCGTTACATTGCCGAATGAACCGAAAACAACTAAATGTGTTTAAGTTTATATAGGCTTTAACAGCGTGGAAATGCGGACCTCGACAAGGTTTCGCATGTGATTTGAACGTACACCTGAAAAGCCGCACGGACCACGCGATTCTTCGAGGCGGGAAGACAGGTCTTACATTTTACAGGGGGTTAGTACTATACCGTCACAAGCCGCAGCAGGAGCAGGCTATCTTTATGCCCATTGCAGGACGAAGGCCTGTCCGAATGCTCTCCAATTTACACTATCTTGCGCGAGCTGATCGAACTTTATTCCTGCGGTGCAATATTTTTTTAACAGCGAAGATGTTTAAGGAGGCCTTAAAATGTCGACTCTGCCGCAAAACTATCACCATCATGAACTGGTATGTGCCACACAATCTGGGCAAATCCCATGCTCACCGCTACGGCGTGGCCTGTAATAATCCTGACGGCTGAGAGAACGAGTACAGAGAGAGAGAGAGAGAGAGAGAGAGAAAGAAAGAAAGAAAGAAAGAGAGAAAGAAAGAAACGGAAAGAACGATATTAAGAAAAAGAAAGACAAGAATTCTTTCCGAAAAAGTTCTTCACGAGGCGGAATTCGAACCCGCGTGCCCTCTATATGAATCCGAGCGTCCTAACCAGCCGCCTATCCAGGCACGCCATAGCATAGCATAGCATAGCCTTGTATACTATAGTGTAGCATGGGGATGGGAAATGGAAGTGAGCGTCAGGAGGTGACATGTGATGGTGTGATCGTGAGCGCACCTCGAAGCTAGACGTGTCGGTCGACGGGGGGTACGAGTGGCGACGGGCCCGCGCTTCGCTCTGCCAAGCTTAGCGCGACTTAGTGCAAACATTAAATTTTTTTTTGTTAAGTTACCCCATACCTCCCGCCGTCCTCGGCTCTGCGCTTACTGGGTATAAGCGTATACGTGGCAGGCCTGCGCTTTTGAGACTCCGCAACGCAGCTTCGTAACGGTGCTTCGTAATCGCGTAACTCTATATAGAATAGCAACGGTCTCGAGTAGCAGCTGTTCGATTTCTTCCCGCAACGGACAACGATTGCACCATTCCGGTTGATATATATCTTTCCTCGCACTTCTGTACCACTTAGCGATTGCTTAACCGCGAACAAGAAGACAGCGCGCTACATATTTCTTGCGAATCTCGCGCCGTTGCGTGCATGCGTCCCTCCTGTGTAGAGAGAGAGAGAAAGATGGCGACTCTCACCTTTTTCTAATCCCGTGCGCCTTCCGATCGCAATCTCGACTCGAGCCTGAATAAAATATGAGACTCGACACAGGCAAAGCATAGAAGAAACTTGTGACATGTGGCTACTGCTGCCGGTATATACTTCCTATTGTAGAGAAAGTTTCCAGGGTCGACTTCTTCGTACAACAGCGCGCGCCACGCGCACGTGGTTTCCCTGCCCCTTGGCACCGGCCGCGCTCCTCTTATCCATTAATCCGTGAAGCTTAGAGATCGCTATCTGCACACGCACACGGAGAGCGAATCGCGCATGCGTCGATCGTGCGGTGGCATCCTGTGGCCTCGTGGCTGACTGCCTTTGGGAGGTTGCTGAGTGTGTGTGTGTGTGTGTGTGTGTGTGTGTGTGTGTGTGTGTGTGTGTGTGTGTGTGTGTGTGTGTGTGTGTGTGTGTGTGTGTGTGTGTGTGTGTGTGTGTGTGTTCTGTACCTGTTTAAACGCCTCGCGTGAGTCAATCGACTGCTCGAGACGTCGTTCGCTTCCTCCCGTTATCTTTCGTAGAAAAGTGGGGGAAAAAAATTGAATGTACGGAAATGGGAGCCGCGCTATTTAATTGTATGTCTCCACCTGCCGTTCGACGTGCTGCATTCAACCAGCGCTTCCCACAAATGCTCGCGCTCCCCCTACCCAAAAGCGTGCAGTATAAGAGACGCTGTTTCGACAAAAAAAAAAAAAGAAGAAAGACAGAAAGAAAATTCAGGAGCCCTTGTATTATCGAAAAAAAGGGTGCAAGCAAAGCTTGACGTGTGCGTGCCCAACGCACTACATTTTTTTTTAAATGTATTTCTGTCGCATCGCGCAGTATGCTCCCTCCTAACTGTTTCCTTGCTCTTGTGCCTGGAATCGGACCTTTATCCGCGTGCTTAGCAGCTTTAGTTGCTGCAGGCAACAACGACGGTCACGAGTTCATATTCAGGCAACAATGAAATGCGTCAACGTGGCATGACAAGTGAGCTCGATAAAAGATCAGATTTCCCTATCAGAAACGGCTGATCGCCTACAAGCCCGGTCGAGATAGCATCGGTTATTTGGAAAACGGCGCATACAGATACGCATGTTACTGGAGCACCTTTGAGAGGGACACATTTCTTGTGCGCTCGCCGGCGCTGGAGTTTTGGCGTACGACGCCGAAACCGAAATTGATGAGTCCTAACAAGCTTCGCTTGAAAGCTTTCACTCGCGTGCGGACTGCGCTAATTAATAATAATAGGTCTTGGTGTTTTACGTCCCAAAACCACGATACGATTATGAGGGATTCCGTATATAGTGGAGGACTCCGGAAATTTTGACTGTCTTGTGCCCGTTAACGTGCACCTAAATCTAAGTACACGGGTCGCTATAGTGTTTCACCTCCACCGAAATGCGGCCGCCGAGGCCGGGATTCGATCCCGCGACCTTCGGGTCAACAAGACACTAATTATTAAGGCGGGCTCCTTGGTTTCCTGGACTAAATGCGCGCCATTTTGCTCAAGAAACTAATTATCTGTGTTTCTTTTTTAACTTTTTTTGTCCACGTGGGACGCCGTAGGCGTATCGCGGATTACGCCACGTACAGTCGAGCGCGATTTGAAGGTTATCGCGCGAGCGTCGACCAAGAACTACAACAGCGCCACGGCCTAGAATCGCCTTTCGAGGAGAGGGAGGTATCAGGCAGGCTTCCCTCACTCGTTCCTTAACACTCCCGTATGAGGAAGGGGCACTTTCATTTATATATTTTGTTCAACTTAGCAAGCCGTGCAAAAGAAGTAGCGCGAAGCACCAGCTTTACCATATCTTTCCCACCAATTTTGTTAGCGTCCGTGGAGATAAGAGCCAACGAAGAATACGCTAGATCGCAACAAATGAAAAGCTTAAAATAGAGAGAAAGGGTGTAGAATTCGTTGTAGGGGCGACTGTTATAGCATGGAACAGCCAACGAGGGCGAGAGGAATGCGTAATCTTGATTTTCACTGTTCCGAACCGTATACCGCTATAGTCCCCTGGGACGCTAGGCCGGTCGACGCTCGCGCGATAACCTTCATATCGCGCTCGACTGTACATTGAATGTTCCGGTCACGCGTGTGGCGTCGATGGCGAAGAAAGGCATAAGCCGTAAAACTCCACCGCGAAACGGCTTTTTATCGCCCATAGTCGCCAGCGGCACTTGAAGTTGTCGCTGAGCGCGCGTACAGGTTCGAATACACTCGTCTCGAGGGCTATGTAACGCGTCGTATATTCGATGAGTTTCGATCGGGCTGTCATTGGAGCAGAATCGTTCGACTTTCTTTCTTTGTTTCCTTCTTTCTCTTTCTTTCTTTCTTTTTCTTTCTTTCTTTCTTTCTTTCTTTCTTTCCTTCTTTCTTTCTTTATTTATTTATTTATTTTTTTTTCTTCAAGATTTGGGCAATCAATGCTGAAGTCTGAGATCATAGGCGTGCGCAGGGGGGGGGGGGGGGGGGGGGCAAGGGGGCCAGAAGGGGGGGCGCAAAGTCAGCCCTATACATTGTAGGGGGGGCGAGAAGAGGGGCGCAAAGGCAGCCGCATACATTGACCTAATAGGAAGGGGGGCGCTGCGACGAACCTTCGCCCCCCCTGAAGGGGAACCCTGCGCACGCTTAGGTCTGAGATGTATCTGAAAGATTGCGCAACTGCCTATGTAAAATTAGTATACAGCTCAATCGTTGGATCGAAAGTGAATAACGCAATGTTCCTGTTGCAATGGTGGATATCTATCATTAGCGTGCGTTACCCAACACAAGCTATCATTAAGCCAACACGTGGCAACACTGTAGCCGGCATTTGCCAATAGTAGAAGCCGCAGCAGTAGCAGTCCTATAGCCAACTTTAGGCGACATTAATCAGCGCTAAGCACTACTGAGCTGGTTTTCTACCTTAAATACGCTAAACGATCACCGTTTGCCGCTCTTCACTAATCACGAGGAGTATGTTGAGATATAATCACATCAGTAAGCGCACCCAGGATTCCTGTCGGGAGAGCGGATGGTGGTGAAATTTTGACAAGATCATGGGATTGCAGGGGAGGGAGGGAGGGAGGGAGGGAGGGAGGGAGGGAGGGAGGGAGGGGAGCAGCCACCTTGCAAATACATGATTTTTTTTGCCTTAGCTATAGGAATCCGACAGAAAATAAAATGCGAAATAATACTATCATGCGGTTTGCTCTCCTTCAGTTTAGGGGTGAACGAGTGAACATAGCACATACATTTCTTGAGTCAATCAGGAAAATTAGACCACAAGCCATCTCCTGAATTGTAATGACAACGTCAACAGAATCCCTTTAGAATCTCGATGAAAAGGACAGCGAGGCAGCGACGGGAGGAGGGGGGGGGGGATTGACTCTGCCTCATGGGGTGTTGTAACCCCCCCCCCCCCTCTCCCGCCTCCACCGGCCGGTGATATAAATAATAGTGCCAAATTCCAACAATCCTTTCGCCGACATCGCACCCACCGTATAGTATAATATCTATAGCTTAGCAGCTGAAGGTATCCCGCTGCCAAGCTCGTGGGCGTATATAGGGTCGGTTCCCAGCCACGGCGGCCGTATTCCGATGGGGTTTAATACAAAGCACACCCGAATACTTAGATATAAGTGCACGTTAAAGAACTCCAGGTGGTAAAAATTAATCCGGAATCTCGCCACTACGGCGTTACTCGTTATCATGTCCTGGTTTTGGCCCGTAAAACCGCAGAAATTATTACTATTACTCGTCGACAACGTGTATACATTTTGATAACACACACATTATATATATATATATATATATATATATATATATATATATATAAAGCTTCTGGAGCACCTGCGTCGTCTTGCATTGTCGTCGCGATCGCATATGACGTCCGTAAGTGTAAGACGTATGAGGAAAGCGACATGCGAAAGAATGCAGCCAGACGTGCATATGATCCGCTGACGCGCGCTCTGCCTACGTATTGCTCGCACGGCGCTGCATATGTTTTGCATGGGTTTGAATCTGGTGTACACGTACGTGTAATGACTCTTAGCCTGGCTGAGAGGATCCGCGACGATGGAATCGCTGCGCACATTTAAACTGTCGCGCTTTGTCTTATGTGCGCGTACAAGATAAGGATTGAGGTACCCTTGCATTTCGTGCGCGTTGATCTGCTGCTGTCTTTGTAACGATCGGATGAATTGGTTCTCTAAGCACCGGTAAGTATTTCTGCGATGGCTTTATTCTCACATTATTCAAAATAAGGGATTACAAGCAAATTTAACGGTGCTTTGCATAGTGTCCACAGTTGTCTTGTTCTCGTTGTGTCCGTGTTTGCACGCCTATACCTTCTTTCAAGATGAATCCTTACCAAGTAGCCCAACTTTCACTCATCATAAACTGCCTATATACAGGTGTTGTAGCAGTGGAGGACATGAGAATTAGCGCGGCAATTTATTGTGACGAATGCAACCAAAAGCTTGTATTTATAGCTCACTGACATAATTTAATAATATCTGGGGTTTTACGAGCCAAAACCGCGACATGATTGTGAGGCACATAGAAATTACGACCATCTGGTGCTCTTTAACGACCACTGACATCGCAGAATACATGGGCCTGTAGTATTTCGCCTCCGTCGAAGTGCGACAGCCGCGGCCGGGATCGAACCCGCGACCTTCTGTTTAGCAGCCGAGGGCCGTAGCCACTGTACCACCGAGGCAGGCAAGAAATAATTTAAGAATGCAAAAAAAAAAAGTAAAGAAAACCCGCACGAAAAACGTTTCCCGTTTCTCTTTTTCTTTCGTGCGGTCTCTCTCTCTCCCTCTTATTATTACTGTTCTCTTACAAAAGTCTTCATAATTATTCTGATGTCTTTTTCTTGACTTTCTTTGCTTTCAATAGACTTTTGTTAACATGCAAATGAATAGACACCTGCCATGGTGGTCTCGTGGTTATGGTGCTCGACTGCCGACCCGGAGGTCGCGGGATCGAATCGCGGCCGTGGCGGCCTCATTTCAATGGAGGCTAAATGCTAGAGGCCCGTGTACGTAGATTCAGATGCACGTTAAAGAACAACAGATAATCAAAATGTTTGGAGCCCCCTCCATTATGGGAGGGGCTCATAATCATATCGTGGCTTTCGGACGTAAAATCCCACAATTATATTATTAAACGAATAGCTTGAGCGATCTTTGGGTTGTTATCGGTTTATTGCACGCGTGATAGAGACCAATGCCACGTGACCGAAGCTATCAAAGAGCGCATGCGCGATTTGACCGAGCGGCCTTGCTGTGATCCCGCAGATGCAGGCGTCCCCGATGGTTTCCGGGAAGGGAAAAAAAAAGCCTTATGATATGTGCCGTGCCTGTCGGCGCGCTGTTGGCGTGTTTTTTTAGCGGTGCATCCCAAAGCCGTCGCCGCCTTTTCCGTGTCCGCGGCCGCCTCGATATAGCGCGTTGAGGAAGCGATACATGCAAAGTACTTGACCCCAGTGCAGTGGCGTGCAGCGTCGCATATACGTCGTGTCATTCAATCTGGGGTCAGTGAGTGCACAGATACGAAGTCTTACAGCGAAGATGGCCTGCTGTTTTGGACACTGTCAAATTCCGCCATATTGTTAAATTTCGTAATGGCGGCATTTTAAACCAATCAGAGAGGCCGTAGCAGGTCCTCTGTGCCAATCAAATTTGACCAATGGCGGAGTTTAACAGCATGGCGGAATTCGACAATGGCCGGAATGGCACCCCCGGATATTACTTCGGTACCGGGATTTCTTTGTATCCTTCGATAGAAAAGTCGATCTACAGGATACTAGTACACGAATGGCAGCGAAAAGTGGCGTTCGCCGCATGCGTTTCCCATTCCCACTGGTATTACCGGGGCAAGACACACCCCTTCATTCGTTCCGATTAAGAAAAACATGATCTACATAGCGTAAAAGCGCGGGAACCGAACAAAGGATAAGAAGGGACACGGACAAGCGCTAACACTCAAGTGAGCTTTATTGTCAAACGAAGCAAGAGATATACAGGCAGTGTTTTCAGTGACTAACAGGAAAATCAGGCATGTGTCCAAACAAGCGGAAACAGAATAAACAAGCACGTGCTGAACATCGCAAGTGTAAAGACAGGAGTGGTCACTGCATGCAGTGCCAACTAGCCCGATCTGCCACCCTTCTAAAAAAAGTTCAAAAGAAGTGTCAAAACCACACGATAGATGACAATAGGCGCGTTGGAACAATGCGAAGCGGGGTAGCGTTCGCCGCATATGCATTTCCCGTCAAATATTACGGTTGCAGCTGCAGTTGCTAGCGAGCGGCAACTGTATCATATATGAAGCTAGATAGTGACGTTACCACACTTTCGTGGACGAAAAAAAATCACAGCATATCCACGGAGTGAATGATGATGAGTGGGCGAAGCTGCGGAGGTTCATCGGTAGACCGTGAATCTTCCGTGAATTCTGCCCAGTACATCATCACCGACGTGATATCGGGCGCGTTTATACTAAAGGTTCGATGAGTTATGACGACTTGCAGCTCACTTTAATTTTACATGTACGCTGTGAATTTTCATTGTTTAGAAAACCATTGCTTTAGAAAACATCTGGCGTCTTTTCCTTTTGCTTTAGAAACATCTGGCGTTTTTCCGTTTTGCTTTTACAAAACATCTGGCGTCTTTCGTTGGTTTATTTCATCAATCAACGGCGTTTTGAACAAAATTTTTATTGTTTAATCACGCACAGGAGAACTCTCACCAGGCACTACCTTGGAGGTAAATAATGGCTGCTAATGGGAATGAGACACAGAAGAAGTCGGCTTTTAGCTACCGCTGCGAATTTTTTATTGTTCAACAACGCACAGGAAAAATCTCCCACCGGCACCACCTTGGAGGTCAAAGCGTAAGACTGGTTACGGACTACGACTACGAGGGACGAACGGGTGCCGCCTTAAGGAGCTTCGCCCCTAAAATGGAAGACTCCCCCCTCATATACTGAGGCTTTTTAGAGCGCAGCTCTTTGGGCGCCCGTTCCTGCTTTGAGCGGCGTCGCCGTTGGCGTCGGCGTAACCGATAGAGCGAACGAGGACGAAAGAGAGCGAACGCGGAGACTGTCGATCATTACGAACCATTGGCCTCTAACCTCTCTTTCTACCTCCGTCACGTGCGCTGGGCCCTTGGTTGGAGCTCGTGCGCGTGTAAGGCTGACACGTACACTGCGGCTGGCTTCGCTTGTCGTAACGGGGATCATCGGCGTTTCGCTTGGTTCACGACGCCTGCAATGCACAGAGTGGTGTGCGTAGCACTGGAACGCTTGCAGTTTCCGAGGCAATATGTAAAGAATGTTACATTGCTACAACTGCGGATAGCCAAAACTTCAAACACAGTTGACGTTGCCCCAACATGAAGCTGCGCTCAGAATTCGCATTAGGCAGTATCGTAATCGTCGGTTAATATTTTTTTGTATGAATTACACCTCAAATCGTAGGCGCAATACATGAGGGGCAATCAAATCCCGAGTTAAAAAAAAATATTTCCTTTTGCAGTACAATATCAAATACTCAGCGCTGCGTCTTATAAGACACAAGAACCACTTCAGTGTCAGAACATCGTGCACGAAAAAAAAAAAAAAAAACAGAAACAAAGGATGGTCATATGACGAGTTTCAACAAACACCCCCGTACTGCAGTTGAATCTCGTAATAACGAACACTGATATAGAGAATTATCGGTTATAACGAACTAAATACGATGTTTGGTTGGTCACGCTTCATTTCAGTGACATTAATTTTTGATGTAACTAAACCGAAAACGCGAGAGCTGACGTGATATCGGCTGTAACGAATAAATGTAGCTTTCGCGCGATGCTTAGAACTCGTAGCGTAAGAGGCAAAATGAATATTAAATGAGAACTCACAACCACATTTTCTAAATATGGTAGTGAATTGGTTTTAAAAGCCACCAGTCGAAGATCAAATCCTTCGTCAAATAAATGTGAACGCTGGCCTGTTTTGTCAACTTTACTTTGTTCAGTTCTATATAGTCGGATACAACTTTAGAAGGCAGGAGAGGCCTCGCCCAGACGACCGAAGCGCGGCAGCCGATCGCCTCCCTCCGCGACTAAAGAAATAGTCCCGCTCATGCACGCGCTGATGTTCTCCGAAGGCGGAGCCACCGGCCGTCCCGCTCATGACGTCACTCCCGAGTGCGTGCCCATTGGTGCAGGCTTGTGTTCATCAGCCTTTGAAAAGGAAATGCCGCTGCCTTCTAAAGTTGTATCCGACTATAGTTTCACCTTCTCATGTTCCGAACTCTTTAGTTAGCGCAAGGGGACCTCATTTACACTGGGTTCGAGGCCTATAATAATGCGTTTTTTATCTAAAGTTTTTGCGCGAGCCAAATTGCCGATTAGTTAGAGCCGATCTTTATCTGTACTGTTACAACGAATATCGGATATAACGAACTAATTTATGGTCTTGATGCTACTTCGTTATGAGGAGGTTCGGCTGTAAACGGTAACCTTCAGTTGTTCAGCATGTTTACTGGGAGACGTAAAACAATCAGCTTTTCGTTCGGAGTAATGATTCCAGATTTTCTCCTGTCCGCAGGTGACCATGACGTAACCGAGTCCAGGCGGTGCTCCCCAAATTCCAACGGCCTCAGCTGAGGCGGCAATGGCCGGCGACGACCAAGCGCGGCAGCGCACCACGAATGGCTGCGGTGGTGGCGGCGGCGGCGGCATCGACGACTCCGGCAAGCTCAAGAACGGCAACGGTCTCCTCCTGCCGCAGTCCAACGGCAACAACCACCACAAGGGTCTCAACGGCGGCGTTGATGGACTAAACTGCAAGGTCCTGCAGCCTGTGCATCCCGAAGAAGACCCGGATTCAATATGCGGCCTCTGGTTCTTCAAACCGAGGTCGGCATTTCTCTCTAGCTCTCTCTCTCTTTCTTTAGTTACCCACGAAGTTGGTCCATAGACTTCTCAGAAAGATTTAGTTTGTCCATAAACTTCATGAAGGGATACCAGATATAAACAACAAACAATTTAGAGTGATAAATTATTTTTGAAAAGCTAATTTAAATTTGCATCGAAGTCTTCGCACGTGAACGTCAGCAAGATGTCACAGATTTCAAAGTTTCTTTTTTTTTCGTATTTCAATTACGACTAGGCCAACGGTCACTTTCCCCATTTGATGAGGCATATAAATTAAGGCTTTCACCTTAAAATTCACTCATTTTCATAACAGACATCTAGAGTGCTAATCACATGAGTCTCATGCTGTCTAACACGGTCTAACACACATGATTCTTGTAGAGTAGTAGTTGAGTTGGCTGACGCTCTGATGGCTGCAGTCAGGGAAACCTGCAACTGCACCATTTTCTTTATACACGCAGCCAGAGTGGTTTATGCAGACTGCTCGATATTTCTTCCAGATGGCTGCAGCGGTTTGCCAACAAAAAGGCGTTCCTGGCCGTGTTCTGCCTGACGAGCGTGCTGCAGGGCATGTACTACACGTACTTCGTGAGCGTGCTGACGACCATCGAGAAGCTGTACCAGATCCCGAGCAAGACCACGGGCATCATCATGTCGGCCACCGAGATCGGCCAGATCGGCGGCGCGCTGCTGCTCACCTACTACGGGGGCCAGGGGCACCGGCCCAAGTGGATCGCCTGCGGCATGCTCGTGTTTGCCGTTGCCTCCATCCTGTGTGCCACGCCGCACTTCATCTTCATCGACGACTCACTCCTGGTGACGTCACAGGCCAGGGTCCGCAGTTCCCAGAATGCCACCATCGATTCGCAGCGGGCCAAGCTGTGTCAGGCGCTCGACCAGGTTGCGCCTGCCTCTCCGTTGCCGGGCAACCTCAGTTCTCCGTTCGTCATCGACGGTGGTGAGTGCGGTGGCCCCATCATCATTGTAGTGCGCATCATTCGTCATCAGTGTTGCTGGGGAGACCTTGTGCAACATTACTTATATAATACAGCCTAAAAAGGAAAAATTCAGTGGTTTGTATTTATGGGGGGGGGGGGGGTCAACTGTTCCTGTGTGCTTATCACAACCTCTAGACGGTTATTCACACAAATTGAGTTGTGGAAATGATAAGAGTCAAGCTTTGGTTTTACACTGAAGCTGTCATAGCCTACCCTGTGCCATCGTCATTTTTGTCGTAGCAGTAGTAGCATTAATCGCACAGGTCATGTGACCAGAGGGGGGAGTGAATAAAGATGATGATGCTAAATCATGATGCACGTGATTTATTTATTTTTTATTTATTCATGTTACCCTACAGGCCCCAGAGGAGCATTGAGTAGGGGGGGTTACAGAAAAATCACAATACATAAAGCATAAAAAGAAATGATAACGAAGAAAAAAACAAGGAAAATTGTACAATGGAAGGGAGAAGAAAAAACACTGTAAGCAAATGCAGCAAAATACAAAATGGAAGAAAAATGAAGCATATTTATACAAAATCAAGGGAACATATAAACTTGCAGTTGCTCACGAAATTTGGCCGGATCTCTCAAAGAAACAATTTCATCCGGAAGGCTATTCCAAAGTGCGATGGCGCGTGGCAATGCGGAATTATTGAATGACTGTGTGTTGCCGAAGATGCGTCTGAAACTGAGATGATTATGAAGTCGACTAGATGTGCGCGAAGGAATGTCAAGTGACTAGTGATCTCACTAGTCAATCACATATCTGCTTACAGCTTCCTGTCCAATGGTTTTCATGGCATGGGACTGGCTGAAATTTTAAGCGCGTAGCACTTTAGGGGCCCGGCTTGTTGTTCGTAGATCTCATGTGGCGTGATAACGCTCACAATAAAGTGCTCAATACAGGGCTAAGGCAAGGTGAGCAACGCTCAAAACCTGCTTAAAATAAATTCTCAAAGTCTAAAATAATAAAATTGACAGATATAACCAAGAAGTAATTGCAATATAATTAACTTAAAATCGCTCAATACGCTTTGGAAACATGCAAATGACACATGCGCTGCACAAGAGAGCTGGGTGCCACCGCCTCGCCAAACGCTCGATTGCTCCTCCCACTGGCGCTTCTCCGGTGCTTCATTGCTACATCTGAATGGGGAAACAACCTGATGGAACTCCAGACGACATGCATCTCAACTTCCATAACAAGCAGGAAGCTGCTAAAGTGCAGCAAAAAGTAGCGCGCATGTCACACAGAGTTTGCAAATCCCCTAACAAGATTGTACTCGACCGTGCCGGGGACACCGTACATGCTTACATCAAACATTGATGCATCATCGGCGTTTTCATAAACGGAGCCGTGGGAACTCTACGAATGGCAATCGCTGGGTGCCCGTGTTACACACTTCCTCAGGTTTCACAGTAGAGGGGCTGCACTTAGCGCAGGATTTAGAACTACACTAATTGCTACACTAGTTTGTTTTTTATCTCTTTCTTTTGCACTGCTTCAAAGCTTCACACAGTGTGTGACTACATGCTCTGTTTGCAGCGTTGGCAACGACATCATCTGATGCACTGAACCTCTTTACTGACGGTGAGGGAGCTGGGGGTCCGGTGGCTGACGCGTTGAGACGGGCAGCTCCCATTTGCGATGCCTCAACACGGCCGCTCAGCCAGAATCGCATCACACACGTGGTGCTCTCAGTGTTCTTCATCAGCCTGCTCTTCATCGGCATTGGTGCCACAGCTGTCTACACGCTCGGCATACCATACATCGACGACAATGTCGCCAACCGGGAGTCCCCACTCTATTTTGGTGAGCGGTGCATCCGTGGCATGCATTATCGCAGATGAAGCTTATTTGTTTTGTTGTACAATACATATATACTAAGAACTGTATACTACATAATGCAGGGTAGCCAGCCGGTCGTAATAATTGCCTAACTTCTCTGTCTTTTTGCCTGTTTCTTCCTAATTACATAATTGCAGAAGTCAGAAGTATACAAACACAAAGCAAATTGCAATCAAATCAGAATTTAAACACTTGCAAATCATCGTATATACCAGTAAATTGCCTTTTTCCTTTTGTGTGCTGGCTTCAATCACTTGGTTCTTCTGAATTTTGTTTTTTTTTTACATGACAGTATGGTTATTCAAGCTTAGATTGGGATAACCTACAGAACTGCATAGTGTTCACAGGCTATCTGTCAAGGTAGACGTGCTTACAGCTGTAATCTTTTGCAAATTAAACACAAACAAATGTGCACCAATATTATTTGTGCAGTTCGACAAGAGATTATACAGTATGCAGCAGGTTGATTTCATTTACTTATTGAATTGTCGATTGTCCTGTTTCTCAACAAATGAATGTCACAGTGAATTCAACGTAATTGTTCTACGCTTAATGTTCTTGATGACTTTGTCATTTTTGTTGTTTTACAGGAATCACGATAGGCGTCAGGATATTCGGTCCAGTATTCGGCTTCCTTCTTGGCTCTTATTGCACAAGCGTCTATGTCAACTTTCCATTTGGTGAGTTCATGTTTCAGTGATACCAACATGTGCAGGATTGATTTGGGTTCAACTGTTGAGGTCTGTAAATGTATATATAGTGTTCACAGCCCTTGAAGAAATGTTCACTCAAAAAGTTGCATGTCCATTAAGTTTGAACTGGAGCTCTATATTCACATAAAGAATTGAGTGTCTTACACCTTGTTCCATGTTGCACTTAATTCCTTGCTACATCCGTTTTTCCAAGCAGTTTGATTAATAACAAGACATTCTGAGCTGACAGAAGGTTCCCTGTTTGCGTTCCTGATGACAGTGTTACTTGAGATGTTGCATAACACATCCATCACCATGAGAGCTACGAACCTTGATAAGGCTCAGTGCAAAACCTCCTTTATCAAAAATTCAGGCTGTCAAGAAACTCATGTTTTACTTGTAGAAAGTTGCAAAACCTTCACGCTAACCATATGTTTGGAACAGTGGCCCAGCATTTGCGCAGCAGAAGTTTATGAACAAACCCATGCAAGCGTTCCATATATCTACCTTTTTAGTGAGTGCGCTAGTGTGCATTCTTATTTCATATTCACACAATTCTGTATGCAACTCTGTACAATATTCTTTTTTGTACTGTAAATGTAGTAAAAGTGAAATTGTGTTACTCAAGTGCTGTTCGTCACCACTCAGAGATGCTCACCTTTCGTAACAGAAGTTGCTGGACAAGGTTTGTAAGAAAAACTGCTGTTCAAGAAGGTATGAAAATCTTGCAGGCTTTTCATATACCTTCTTGTATATACCTCTTGTGCTGCAGTCGGGACTTGAGGCTTATTTCATAGTCACACAATTCCGTACATCGACTCTTTTAAACCTTACATGTACCGGTGTAATCAACTCGGTGTTCTTACATTTCGTTTGTCATCGCGCAGAGACATCCAACCTGTCTCCGGGCAACCCGCACTGGGTGGGCGCCTGGTGGCTCGGCGTGTTCATCGTGGGCGCGGCACTCATCGTTACGGCTCTGCCCATGATGGCATTCCCGCGCAACCTGCCGCAGCGGCGGTCCTCGCAACGGGTGCCACGACCCGCCCTGGACCGCAACGGCGCCATCTGCCCCAAGCACCAGCTTCAGCAGAAGGTGCCGCTCATCAGCTCGCCGCCAGCGTCGCCGTCCGGAGCCAAGAAGGCTCTCAAAGACAAGCCGACGCTCAGAGGTGCCTACTGTCTCCGCTTGCTTTTGGGGGTGTATACTAGTTGTGTGCGCTAACGCTGGGCTCCATAGTTGCTTAATCGGCTCTAATTTTCTTTCCCTGCAATGCGCTGTGCAACTAAGCAAGCATATAGTATGCTAACATGTTATTGGAATTAGATGCTCCGGTATGATTGTGGCTTGTCTGAAGTGAAGTGCAAATGCTTGTTTAGAAACCTGCGCAACTCGCTGTGGTGACTTTTTGGCTAAGCATGAGGATGCATGTTAGATTTCTGGCCGCAGTGGCCACATTTTGACGGGGCCAAAAAGCTAATGTGCCCGTGTAATAGTCACCATCATACTTATACCACTGATGCCTTAAAGGGGTCATGAAGCACCCCTTGGGCTTGTTGAAAAAACACATCCTGTGAAAAGCTGACACGTCTATGACCTGCTTTGCCAAATATTACAGTCGTGCGCGCCGCGTAAAGGCCACAAGCGGAGCGCGAAGTTGCCGTTTCCTCAGGCGCCCTCTTTTCAAACAGAGGCCGGTTCTCACTCTCGTCGGTGGGCGGGGCGTCTGCCCGTTGGCATCACAGATCTGCCTGTTTACGTTGCAAGAGACATAGCATGCTTATGGGCCGATAGCCGACATAAATCGAGAGCGGCGTTCGGATCAGATGCGCTTCTTGCCACGGGGTGCCGCCACTTGCCGGATCCAGGCAGCGGTGCCTCAGTACACGGTAGCCGCATTCGCGCACGCGAATCACAGCAGGAGAGCGATCGCGTTTCATGGTGCGCGCTGACGTAACTTCTTTCCCCCGTGCCATCCCTTCCTGTGTAGATTCCAGTGCGCTCATCGGCACGAGAAAACAGAGAAAGCGCTGGGAGCGTGCGCCATACCCCCGTAACTCCGCTGATTCTTGACGGATTCGAGAAATTTTTGCGCCAATCGATTCGGGAGGCAGTACACTCCGATACTGAGGCCATTAGATCATTACTTGGAAAAGTGGTTCATGACCCCTTTAAGCACGTCATTGCTTTTCTTGACAATAATATGTTGGAGCTTTTTGGCAGGGACCTTGAATGTTCTTGTTTGGTGTCTCTTCCATCCATAGTATTTTATATTTGCTGATTACAGCGTGCATTTGCTAAGGTTAAGCAACTGTAGATGTGATTTGTTGTTTGATTTAATTCTGACGGCTGTAGCTCTTACCTCGTGATGTTTCCAGAGGGCTGAATTGGGAAAAAATGCAGCTTTTGTCCCAGTGCATTCACCTGCTTTTAAATTGAAGCCTATAACACCCGTATACTTAGATATAAATTCATGTTAAGAAACTCCAGGTGGTCAAAATCAACCCGGTAATCATTTCCTGGTTCTCGCATGTAAAGCTCCAGAAATTATTGCTGAATTGAAACCTATGGTAAATATTGTACGTTGTCTTACATCTATTGCTATGCCTGTGGTTTGAATTTCAAGCTGGAAAACAAAGTTTTGAGAAATTTTAAAATTTTTGGGAAAATCTGTGTTCCAAAATGTTTATTATTGGCTACACTTGTGCATCAAGCATGAATAAATATTGTCACTCATTTTGAATGACTGATTAGGCTGGCTAACAAGTGGTTTGTTTTGGTGGTGCACTCGTCGCTTCAATTAAAATTAGCAGTACGATGTAAATACTCATTTTTAGGTGTCTCGTATTCTCATATTTATTCTTTCTCTGAGTAAAAGTCTCAGTGTATAGTTAATTGTGGCAAAACAATGCAGCATTACAACTGCTAGCTGACAGCTTCACATCCGATTCCCACAAGGCGTGGGATCTGCCGAATTTTTTTATTTTACATTCATCAACATAAAATATAATAAGTCATTGGTTTGCTAAAGTATATAAACCTAAAATCTTGCTCAAACGTATAAAAAAATTCTATGTATAGGCTCTGCATCAAGTGCTTGAATCAGACTTTTGTGGTATCAGGCTCAGCATAGCCAACATGATACTCTGGTATCACAGGCTTGAAACAAGTTTCCTATTGTAGGGGATTGCAGTTACCCGTAAATTATTTCTGTAAATTTTACTTCAATTGCCAGAACACCGAAACTCATGCTGCTGTTAACATCAACAAACCTTGATGAATGAATATGGATATAACGAATTATCACTTATGATGAATTAGATTAACCATTTTTTTAGCCATCAAAACAGTTACAAGTATATACTATTTATAACGAATTTTCGCATATAATGAAGATATCTTCGTGTCAGATGGACTTAGCTTCAATGAGGTGTGACTATGTGTAAATGTGGAAGTACATTATGAAAGGTAATTTGATAGGAGCACAGAAAATGTAGTGTGTAGAATGCGCAGTTATAGGTCTGACATTGTTGGTGCTTTCTTTTATCTCAAGGTTTTTTCACTTAATGCTCTTGCAGTATTGCATATACACCATTTTAAGAATTTGAAGAGCAGTGCAGGGACGGTGTAAGAAAATGGGGTGAATGAAGCACAGATCTTTCAAGAAATGCATGGATAGAACAGGCTTTCGAAAGCAATTGCCTCTTTAAACATTCTAGCAGCTTCCCACTTTTTGCGTTTTCTTCGTCCTGCCTCTAAACTGTTCTTCCAGCTTGAGTATAACTGTCTGCGCCAATGATTCCAAATGAGCAATGGCGGCATATATTTTGCCATTTTGAGCATATGTACACATTTCCTTACATTGTACCATTTCCTCTCGTGTACTTTATGGAGAATCGCATCGCAGGTGGAGACATATCACAACGTAACGTAACTTACGAGCGTTTAATACGCACTTCAGAAATGCATAGTTGGAGTTAACAGTATGACAGCCGAGCAGGTCCACAACTGAGGAAACTTTTCAGCACAAGTGCAACGAGGACACATAACACAAAGAAACAGGACAGGCGCCTTTGTGTTATGTGTCCCCGTTGAAGTTGCGCCGGAATGTTTCCTCAATTATGAACTAGTACCAACTAGCTGACACCAACATTGTGCTGAGCAGGTCATGCCAACTGCTGTGTGTTGGCAGGAGGCTGGCAACTGTCCTGATGCACCCAGTGGCAGATATTATGGGTAGACCTGTTCGTACGGTTCTTATTTCTCCACATAAGTGGCAACGCTATACCCGATGCACGAAATGCGTTACACAACAAGCACGGAAAAATGTAACAGTGGCATTCTACAGGGTGTAACTGCATTGGACGATGCTTGTTTTAACGCTAGTACTTGTGCATGCTGAATGAGAAGTGTGTGTGTGTGTGTGTGTGCGCGCTTCGCTTTTGCTGCTTTTGCTGCTTCTGCTTTATGCTGCATGCTTGCTTTTCTATACACCTTGCTTTGCCTGGCTGCTACTTATAGCTTTCTATAGGTGCTCTTTCTCTTTCAGACTTCCCCACAGCCATTCGTCGCCTCCTGAAGAACGAGATTCTGCTGTACCGCACGGCCAGCAGCGTCCTTCACATCTTGCCAATCGCCGGCCTCTACACTTTTCTCCCAAAGTACTTGGAGAGCCAGTTTCGGCTTACCGAAACCAAGGCCAACATGATCACAGGTGAGCCAAGGGAGACCTGTCTCTGCTATCCATGGCAGCATGTTAGTGCCAGGCTTAAGATCCCTTGTGTACAGAAGACAAGTTGAGCTCACTAAGCGTGCACATTTGCAAAAAACCGCGAATGACGAGCTCAACTCGTTAAGCACTGTAGTATTTTTTGTACAGTCCTCGAGACTGCTATGGGTTAGTTCATTGCCCTGTGCATGTATGTTTTAAACTTGAAACGGATAATGGGAGCCTGTTGAATAGTGAAGTCATGAACATATAGTCAGCCTTTTTGTTTTGTGGTTGCATGGCCAGCCTTCTAATGCAAGATGGCATTCTCTGGATAAGTGACTACATAGTCACTTAGAAAACTAGGGTGACTATAGCGATCTTGGCTTTTTATGCTTCTAGAGTGAATGATTATACACAACTGCGTACTGTGTTGAAGCGTTGAAATGAGAACAGCATAAAACGGTGCAGTGGAAAAATTTCTTTCCTGATGAAGATTGTCTTTCTGATGCAGGTTTTGTACTTAATCTTGCTTTGTATGATTAACAGTCTTATGTACTTGAACAAAAAAGTTTTCTTTTCTTGTGGATTTAGTATGTTTTTTTATATCGTCCTGAAGGTCTATCCTGCTTGTTAGCGTAACAGGAAGTGCTACTAAAACATTATTTCACACTTATATCTAAAGCTGCAGCTAAATCTCACTTGAGCTAAGTTATACTGTGTGGCATACAGATTGTGAATGTCACGCGTTAATTGTGGCACTGCTGTAATGCTAGCAACCACCTAAAACACTAGTTAACGCACCCCTTGGAGGGGCCAAAGGGGGGCAGGTGAAATTTTTGAGGGGCAGGGGCAGCCAACCCCGCCCTTCCCCATGCCACCCCCTGGTGCCGTCCCTGACCTGTAGATACGGAGTTGAAACGTTATATTTCATCACAGTTCTACTAGGATACATAATTCAAATGAAGCATGTACAACCAAATTTTATATGTAGTTCGTTGCATGCTGTGATTTATATCAGTTATATTGAGATTTGATGTATACAGAAACGGCCATTGGAAGGGTGTACTGTCCTCACAGATCTAAAACGAGACTTTTTAGGACTAAGCTATGGACATACTTTTTTTCTACCGTCTTCAGTACGTGTCATATCGGCGTAATTTAAACATCTACATCAGAGCCAACATTACTGTTAGCGGCCAGTTTTGTAGCAACACCATGTGACGATCTCGAGGAATTGCGCATACCAGTCGTTACAGTGAAAATTTGGTGTCGCGTTTCAATCCATGAGTACTGTACACGTGACCATTGTACATTAGCAAGTTTTAGATTTAGCACATTAGAGTAACGCAAAGACGCAGCCAGCTCAGTGCCCCAAGTACTGCTTGTGTGCTATTGTACATAGGTTTGGGTCTCTCCAGGCACACTCCAGGTGGCAGTGTACGTTAAGTTTTGTGTTCAGCTAAGACACTAAATCCAAATCTCCCTATTGGGTCAAAAGTGAAGTGATACAATTATTTAAGTGTTGCCCTTTCATTAAGAATAACAGAGCTGAGCTAGTTGGCGCATATTCATGTTCAAAGACTGGGCGTGCAAACACGGACACAAAAGAGAAGCCAAAGACACTACAAATGTCGGCATTTGTAGTGTCTTGACTTCTCTATTGTGTCCGTGTTTGCACGCCCAGTATTTTAACATGGCTTCTCTTTCCTTTTACAACATCGCAGGGTTTGCTGGTATTCTCGTCATGGGTGTGGGCATTTTCGCCAGCGGGACGTTCATGCGCAAGTACAAGCCGAACGCTCGCTTTGTTGCCAAATGGATAGCATTCACTGCCCTGGCGTACTCCATCGGCATGGTCATCCTCATGTGGGTGGGCTGTCCCCTTGGAGACTACGTCGGCCTCAATTCAGAACAGTAAGTCCACAGTTCTGGAGACAAGCTTTGTCCAATTACACCTAGCTAAACAGACTAGACTGAGGTTCACTGGAAGATAGAGAACTGAAGCAGTCAAAAGAAGGCTAAGAGAGCAAGTCTCAGCCTTGGTGAAACTTTGCTCTTAATCGAGAATTATATGACACGGAAAAGATGCATTCAAAGACGAATGAAATAAAGGAGTGTCCTCTGTTCATTTTCTTCGCGCCATAGCATTCTGAATTAACCATACACCAGCAAGCCCAAGGATCTGTAATACGCTACTGTAAACTTTATATAGAGATACCACTATCACATCCGATTGTTAACCCACATAGCTATGTTGTCTCTACAGTTATACTGGTCCTACAGGTTTACTTGTGCTATAGTAGACTTCCGTTTACCAGGTGATTAAGGTTTACCTGAAGCTTGTTCACAACCGTCTGTCTTGACCCCAATGCTTAATTCGGTCATTGAGTTCCACAAACCAAACTAAGTGAGATCAGATCAAATTCACGTAAAAAAATGCACCATGTTTTCGTTTCCTCCTTTATCTTTTTACAGCAGGGACTTAGACTTTCTACCTCCAGCGTGCAACAGCACCTCGTGCGAGTGCAAGTCGGGGCTCTTTTCTCCAGTGTGCCATGATAGTGTGACCTACTTGTCTCCATGCCTGGCTGGCTGCTCGCAAGTGTCCGGCAGCAATCAGCAGGTGCACTATGTAGTTTCTTTCTCTGCCAGTGCTATACCTGTCGGCACATTGTATTGTACATAGAGTCCTCCAGGACTACTAGTTAGTGTGCCACGCCTTGCCAACTTTGTGCAGTGCTGCAAGAGCTATGGGTCTCATCAGCGAACCAGAAAAAGAGTACTGCAGGAAGAGTGTCTTCGTTGTACACCTCTAATCTTACTCTGCATGATGCCACTTAAGAACGCAATGTACGAACCGAATGAAAACTTCACGAAGGATTAATAGCTCGCAACGAATGAATCTCCGTTTCGTGGAGCAACACAGCTGGTTCTTGTCATTTGGATTGACAAGAGCTTAATTGTTTACTGCACATAATTGGTGAGACAGAGCATAAACATCCTATCATAGCGGCTTAGCAGCTATGGCACCGCACTGCTAAGCAGGAGGGCGTGGGTTCAATTCCTGGCCTCGGCGGCCGCACTTCTGCTGGGACAAAATGCAGACACTTGTGTACTTAGGTTTTTAGTTGCACTGGGGGGTCAAAAATAATTTGGTGTCCCCCCACTATGGTGGGCTGCATAGTGATATTTAAAAAACCCCAGAGTTCAAATTTAGCGCAATCTGCATGTTGTCGTGATGTACTGTGTCCGCTTTTTCATCACAAGGTGTGTGCTCTGTCAGTAGTTGGCTGCATATACACAGAACTGTTGTAACCTGCACTTACTAGTAAATACAGCAATATCTTTGTAGTGCAAACGTTCAGGAAAAGAAAATAAAAGCTAGCCAAGGACAGTCTCTCTCGTCCTTTCCTTAACTTTTGCACAACAAAAATTGTGTCCTATAAGAAACACCAAGCTGCCCTAGAAGTTATTCTGCGCTATGCTAGTTACTTCAGGTACTCAAGGAGCTGGTTCCCCAAAGACATTATGCACCTATAGCTTCTTTCGGAGAATTCTGTTAGATGAATACAAACTTGCCTGTGTTTATAATTTCGACCGGGATCAAGAGTAACACATGTGCAGTTTCTTTTCAAAGCACACCAAGATTTCAATTTTCGTCTTGTTTTTTCTGTTACAGCCAACTTTTAGCGACTGCCATTGCACAGGAACCAACGAAACCATTATGAATGGGTTCTGCTCCCTCGAGTGCAACAGCCTTACTTGGTACATTGTCATCTTCTCGGTTTTCGTACTCATACACTCTACGTCCGAAGTTGGGTCCATGCTGCTGACTCTTAGGTGAGGAAAAAAAATCACAGCATATCCACGGGGTGAATGATGATGAGTGGGGCGAAGCTACGGAGGGAATCATCTGTAAACCGTGAAACTCTTCCGTGAAATGCGCCCAGTACATAATATAAAGAGTGTGAAACATCGTGTGTATATTAAACATCAAACTTTTATTGTACTGTTGGTTTACGTGGTCCCTTCATTATCACTTGTGATCGGTGAAATGCAAGGAAGAAGTCCGCTCCCGAGCGAAAGAGCGCCAAGAGCGACCGCATTCCCCGCTCGCCCTGTGCGAATTAAAGGCAAGGCTAGAGGGAAGACAGGACGCGCGTTCCACGGCGCGAGGTCGGTAGCATGCCCAACGAAAGCCAACGGAACGCGATCGTGCAAGTGCTCCGGCTTCGCATCGCCTCATGGTTCCATTTAGCGTCCCAAAAACAAACATATTGCTCAAGGTGTGCCTTGCGTTTTTCGTAGAAATAATTTCTTTATCATGTACATTAAGACGAAAAGTTGAAAGCTCACTAGAGTGTATCGCCCGCAAAGTATGTCTTTTAGTGTGATTTAACTCTCGTACGGCAGGGTCCTCGCGCCGTTGCCGGTCCACCTCGCCCGTTGACGATCGGGCGAGGTGGCTAAATACAACTACTACTACTACACTTTAAGAAAAACATCTGGCGTTCTTTCGTTCTGCTTTTACAAAACATCTGGCATCTTTCGTTGGTTTATTTCATCAATCAACGGCGTTTTGAACAAAATTTTTATTGTTTAATCACGCACAGGAGAAATCTCACCAGGCACTACCTTGGAGGTAAACAATGGCTGCTAATGGCAATGAGAGACAGAAGAAGTCGGCTTTTAGCTAACACTTACACTTCTACTTCTACTAACGTTTCCTACTGGAACATGCCAATGGCTGCTAATGGGGAATGAGAGACAGAAGAATTCGGCTTTTAGTTAACGCGCACGCTGCGAATTTTTTATTGTTCAACAACGCACAGGAGAAATCTCCCACCGGCACCACCTTGGAGGTCAAAGCGTAAGACTTGTTACTCACTACTACGATCACGACGACTACGAGGGACGAACGGGTGCCGCCTTAAGGAGCTTCGCCCCTAAAAAGCTGTGTGCTATATTTCGCAACATCTGAACATAGTTCCATGAACGTAGCGAGATTTACAGAAGGGGCGATGGCTTGCCCATCTCGAAATGCATTTGGCGCAGCCATCGTGCCTCAGATATTCTGTGATTGGCTGACAGCGCCCTCTTCTTCACACCTTTTAAACATGCTTTGTTTGTTTATTTCTGTGCTGAGCTGTTAAAGGCCAACTCAATGAATTTTCGCATTGAGTAAATTCGTTATGAGTGTGTTATTAGTGGCTTTTAAAGGGCCCCTGAATCTCCCACAGGTCGTAATTTAGTTGTGATGTTGCAGTTGTGCACGAGTCTTCAACAAACATGTAGCTGCGAGAATTTTTAGAAATGGTACCGTTATAGCGGAGTTACACGAATCCTAAAGCGGCTCCTGCTTGCTTCACACTTTCCTTGCTAAGCTTCATTCATTGGCTCGTCTCTCCTCCTGGCTGAGTGCTCTTCCTCGCCGTGCGAGGAAGAGAGCGGCGAGTGCGCATATCTGCGAATGAACAGGTTCTTTTTCTGGATGACATGGCCAGACACGAATGTTGATGTCAGGGCTAATGCTGGGGATTGCTGAAAGACACAGTGAGAAGAAGGGGTAGTTTCTTGGAATTTGTGTCGCGCTTGTTGCTTGTACTGCTGCTGCGTTAGGCATTGTTCACCGTGACAGCATTCTGAACTCGATGCGCGTGTTTACTTGAAATGTTTTAAAAAGTTATTGTATAGGTGGTTTGGGGCCCTTTAAACCAACATTGACAAGACTGCAGGTTTGGCTATGGTATTTTTTAAACACAAAAGTGTTTTACGCCGGGGCGTATTTCCGCCGGGGCATATTTTACGCCGGAGCGTAATGTTTTACGCCGGGGCGTATCCGTGACGTATTTCCGTCACGGATATGACACTGTAAAATATACACTAACAGATGGCAAAGAAAAAACTAGAAGAAAAAGTTCCATCGCCAGGAGTCAAACCTACGACCCCTCGCTCCGCAGCCCGCAGCACGAACTGACTCGGCCACAGACGACACGTTCTTCAGCATACTAATGGCGAGCTGTTTATATACACCATTTACCGTTGGCGGTACTCAGATATCGGTGGAACTTCAGCGTGATTTTGTTAACACTAGCAAGGTGGCGCGAAAGGCTTGAAGGGTACGCTTTAAAGGTCGTCGCCCCACACATTGTGATGTGCGCGTGCCTCCACAGGGCATAGTCGCTCGTGCACGCGCGCTTATCTTGTGATGCAGGGTGGTTTGTACATCTTGTGCTCTCACCGCAAGTTTGCGTTTTAAGTTAAAGTTACAGATGGCACGAAGGTCACTTCGCTCATTGCAGCGGCCGCTCTTGCGAAAGGAGCGTGCTGCTCGCGCACAAATAAGTTACAACCGTGACAGTTAGTTCATGCTCATCCTGTGTATACCTGTGCATCCGTTTTGTGCATCCTCCTTTGTGTTTGAGCAGCATGCTTTAACTGTTGAGCTGTGACAGTTGTTAGTTCTCGCTCATACTGTGTATGTTCTTTCCATGCGTCCTTTCTGCTCGAGCAGCGCGTTACGAGTTTCAACCTGCTTGCTGTTCTTCGTATGACATTACAGTTTGTTGCTGTAGCATTCATTCCTTCGCCCTTGTGCCAAAACAATGCACATCTAACGCTCAACTACGTCTGGGAAGACACGTTTCACTTTCGTGTTATACCGATTCCTATGACAGAGATCAGCCATGTTTTTTCTTGTTATCAGCAATCAAACAGCACCTAAGCAGATAATTTGTGCACCCAGTGGTTATTTGTCACTGTGACATAGGTTTGGGTAGAGCACCTATGAGATGCTTCAGTGCCCCCTCATCTCAGAGGTCAAGCCGAAGAGCTGCACATTCTAGGTCATGCCATGCTTCACTCTCGGCTATTGTTAACAACATCGTTTTTGTTTTTTTCCAGCTTTTGTATAAAAAGCAGCTATCCTCACTAGCTATTCGTGACACTTCCGCTCGTATTTCAAATATAAAGCTTACCTCAGAAGCTCTTTTTAATATTCGCTGTAGCATACTGCCAGAGTAACGAGAAAAACAAGAAAGGATACACAGCAATGAACACTGTGCTTTGGCCAGTTAGCTTGCACTGATATTGCGAAACTTGGCAGCTACTGTATAATATTTGCATCAGCTCGCAACCATGCAGCTGGAGAAAGCTGGATGTGATATGCCTATTTATTGTGCCAAGAGCTTGCAACATCAGCAACATTTTGAGATCACGAAGGGGCTGAGCAGTGCATTAGGAATAAAAAAAGTTTTAAATGCCATCTAGGTATGTGATGGTTGATCTGGAAGCTTGAATTGACAGGGCACAAGTTGAACTGCCTTACCAGGCATGTGAGCACTCTTACCAGTCTTACTGTATTGTTCTTTCTTGCTGTCAGATAATACTTACTTTACATTTAAGCTTGGAGCATGGTGAACATACACAAATAGAAAGCGCTCTGACAAGTGGCTGAGCCAAACATAGTATTACTTTGTTGTAGAAGGCACTTTTACTTGAAAACCACCACTAGCTCTTTTCTTCAACATTGTGGAATTTGCTAGGTTTTGCGCAATGGGCTTTTTTTTTCGATTCATATTTGCAATGTTTTGCAGTGTACTTGTTGCTCTGATTACTAAATACAAAATGCCACATTAAAATATGCCACATGTATTTTAAGAAGCCAATCTTGGCTGAAAGATGTTATCTACTGATCGAATTATATACACTGTCAATATATCAAAGAATGAATGAACGATCAAACAAATGAAAGAATGAATGAATGAATGTGCTGGCATGGTGTACATAGTTATGAAGCTTCATTGAAAGAATTCAATAAAGTGTTTTTCTCTGCACGTTATGTAAAACTATGAGTGCACTTGTGCCATCAGGATGAGAATTGTGTTATGTGCTCGCTATTAATTGTAAGCATGTGAATGTTCATTCCTTAACTCCTTAAGTGCCGATTAAATTACAAAAAATTGTTCCAAAATTGCCACATTTTTTATGACGTGAAATGCTTCAGTAACATGTTCAAAACAGAAAAAAACTTGTGAAAACGTTTTACGGCTTACAAAAATGCTTTATTCGTCATATTTCGCACCGTCATGTAATACCGAGGCCCATGGCCGGGAATTTTTTTGGGGGGGGCCCACTTGCTGAAGGCCTTGAAAAACACATACATATCTTCGTTACTTATTTTCGTTAAAACACCCCCCTTCATAGGAATTTCGGGAGAGGGAGGGGCCCTAGACCCCAGGAAGGGGGGGTGGGCTAGACGCCCCCCCCCCCCCTCCATGGCTGCGGGCCTGGTAATACCCCATACCTGGGGCATTTGATCGGTATTCCAAAATACCGAAAGAGATTTCTGCAACTCCAGAAAGTATGGGTTCCATTTAACTTATCGTGGGCAAAATGTACAGTTCGTCGACAGTTCAATACAAACTAGAAGAGACTGCCATCCTCGTGGTAGCGTTTAAAGCGTGGCACTGTGCCATGTTCGGTTATAACGCGCGGGAGATGCAAGGTGCGCATTTTGCCGTTTAGTGTGCAGACTGTAGCGAAGCGTTCAAACTCTGTAATGGGTCGTTCTCTCGAGCGCCTTCTAGTGGGTCGTTCTTTTCCCTGAGAGCACGCCCCTCGTGCTGAGAGTCGGCCCCACCTTGACTGTTGCTGTCGTGCATTGTCGCCGAGTGCCCGCTAATAAACGTCCTTAGAATTTGGTGGACAGTGCTGTGCCCTTAAAACAACTTCGGTCTCCATTCGATGCCCCTGGAGCTTCGATCCCGTACTGTGCCAGCTACCATGCCACAAGACGCCGCCCAGCAAACGCGGCCTCCCACACCGACCGCTTGTCCCGGTGTCCCCTGTATCTGCGACCCTCCTCTCTTCACCGGCACGGATGGCACCGACGTGAAGGACTAGCTCGCGCTTTACGAACGCATGAGTTTCCCTAATAAATGGAGACACTCTAATAAACGTCTTTACGAGACTTTCATTGTATAAAAGCGCCAATTGCGGAACCCGTGCTGCCATCTATGTATTAAGTAGGAAAACACCATTTGACGAGCTGGGCTCGTCAAAAGCCTCTTGAAACGTTGCTGAAGAGCCATGACGAGCAGAGCTCGTCATAAGCAAAGAAGTGACAATTTCTCATGACGAACCAGCTCGTCATGAGCAGTTAAAGGGTTAACAATCTACTGCTTATTTCAATTGAATAAAAAGCCTGCAGCTCAGCCGCAATATGTTCAATGTTCTTCAGGTGCGTCGAATCACATGACAAGGCCCTCGCATTGGGACTGATCCAGTTTGCCATTGGACTGTTTGGTGAGTCACTCTCTTAAGATTTGTTGGTTTAGTTTCCGCCTTCTGCGTCTGACGAACCGTTTGCAAATCCAGCTGTTTTCGAAAGAGTTATGCCTTTGTCAAGGTGCGCTTAAGAAATGCGAAACCTGACAGATGAAAAAGGCACATAACATACACACCAGCAGCACCTGTGTGTGCATGTCATGTGCCTTTTCTGACAGTGTCTGGTTTCACACTTTTTAAGTGAACTTATGGATTTACTAGTGCGCCCATGCATCCCTACTTCAGTTGAGGGTGGAAGGTAAGTGAGTTCTTGGAGTTTGGCAAGGGAAGTCAAAATGGTAAAAAATGAGGGCTGCTTAGTTGCTTTGGTCAGGGACAGGGGCTGTTGAGGTGAAGAGGGTGTTGCTTGGTTGTCAGAAATGACAGATGATGAAAATCTCAAACCAGATGGTCTCGTCGCATAAAACAGAAAGCGAGAAGAGATCTGGTAATAGTTCCTGTTCTCTGTCTCTCTTTTTTGTGGGCGAGAAGCAAGAACAATGCTTTTGAAAAATATATCTTAAGTGCTTAGTTCTGTGATTACGTGCTTACATGAATGCACTTTAGTTTTAACAGATAACTTATGTTTTATTCATTTTGCTTTATAATATTATTAGGTACATTTTTAAAAAGAAACTTGAACACTTCAAACAACATAATCTTCTAGGGCCCATCCAGCTAAAATAAGGTAACATGAAAAAAAATTTGAATCATGACTAGTGTTCTTTTCACAACTCGGTTCAAACCAATTGAATGAGTTGCAAGTTGTTCGAAAGAATGGGTGTTTTGAGCATTAGCAAATCGAACCTGACTTATTATTTTTGACCATACATATAGTATTCATGTTTGGAGGTACTACTAACTCAGTGTTTGAAACCTATCTATGCACCTAAAAATTGTTAAAAATGTCACATGTTGGGCATCGCTTATACTCGTAGCAAGCACCTAATGACACTTCACTTGTAGCTCAGATGTATTGGTGGGCTAGTTCGTTAGTCTTGATGGGATCTGGCAGTGTACATCGAAACAAGTAGATAAGCGCAGGCGCTGCTTTTGTCTTTTCTTCAGTGTCATATGTGTACTGATGTGCACTACCATCTTCCATCAATTGGAGCCAGATATGAAGCAGAATAATATCTGACACAATTATTTGATTTTGACTTGTGTCACACCTCCAATTCATTGTGTTAACATGCTTCATTTCTAGCCATAATTTTACCTGACCTCTCAACCACTTCACTATTGTAAACGGAAACTGCCTCATCCTTTGACTAAGATATGCACTGGCCAGCCCAACATAGTTGTACTTGTGTAAAATTTATATAAACTACAAATTTTGATACCCACTGTGGTAGCTTAAGTTTTTGTGGGCTACGGTGTTGCACTGCTTAGCTTGACACTGTGGGTTCAACTCTTGACCCTGGTGGTGGCATTTAGATGGGGATTAAACGTAAAAATGCCCGTGTACTTAGATTCAGGCACACGTGAAAGAAACAAAGGGAGTCAAAATTTGGAGATACGACTCGTTTGGAGATAAGACATATTTTTGCCATTTCCATGTACTATTGGAAAGGAAGAGACCATAAAAAATTGGGGGACACTTAAGCTTCGCCTTTAAGAGTTGAACGCGATAGCGATATCCTGCCCCTAGTGCGCACTTCAAACACTACGAGTGTTTAAGAGAATGCGCGCACTAAGGTGTGTGCCTTATGTAATGGGTAGCATGCTTTAAACCAGGAGCAATTACGCGCAAGTAAACTTTCTCGAAGTTGCGATGCACCCACTACGTGGGGAATACGCGCAGTAATGTGTGTGCCTTTTGTAATGGGTGGCTGTCTTTAAGCCACCAAGTCGTTATGATCGTGACATGCTGTGATGCCCGATGGCAATGTACGCTTGTACCACGCAATATTACTGCGATATTACATCTCGTACTGTGGCACCTGTATACAGGACGCGTATTTTTGGGATGCATGAAAGTTACTTTCAGTGCAGCTCCAAGCAGAGGCGTGGCTGTGTGGTAGAACACCTGCTTGCCACGCAGACGGCCTGGGTTCGATTCTAACTCGTACCCAACATTTTTATTATTTATTTTATTTGCAGCTTTTTCGATTTTTCGGTCACGGACAAGATGATGATTTTTCGCTCACAACCAATGGCGCCGACACCAACGCCGACGGCGGAATTTCTGCGATACGAGCTCTTTAACGCTATCGCATTAACACTGAGCCGATGGTAAATGAAGCATTATTGTAGCCTAAAGTTCCTTTATATCACTTCTGGTCTCGCAATATCCTGCTACATGCGATTGCATTGGTGAAGGCAGTACGGTGTTTAACGAGATGATGGAACGGGGTGTTTCTGCAGGAATTTCAAACTGTTTTTTTACCTCTTTTGGAATGCTCGCTGCCAGCAGATAACTATCACAAGTAATTTGAGTGGGTCATTGAATTCGGTTCACAAAGAAGTACAGCATTACTGACTGTGTACAATAATTAGATAATTATTTACATTATAATTAAAGTTGATTGCTGTAATATACATTATAATGCATTGTAACACTTCCACTTGCTTTAAATTTGGTCGCCAGAATCATGGCATCAAATTGTGCAAATTTTACGCATTTTCAGACAGTTGATTATAGTGTGTGTCGAAAAGGGATATGATATCTTGGCTTCATCATATAAAACAATGGAATTGAATTATAGTTAACTGAATTGTGCATTCTGCAGGGAATGTGCCTTGTCCCATCATCTACGGCGCGGTCGTCGACTCTGCCTGCCTCTTCTGGGAAGACAACTGCGGGGAGCCCGGGGCGTGCCGCGTGTACGACCCGGCCAAGTTTCGCATGGTGTTCCACGGCGTCACAGCTGTCATCATGTTCGTCGCGTTCCTCGTGGATGCCATCGTCTGGTACAAGGCCAGCTCAATCCACATCCACGAAGAGGAAGAGGCCAAAGACGTCACCATTGCGACGGCAGCGAACGACGCGGCTTCCTCATCTCCGCAAGTCCCAACAGCGCATGCCGAAACCGAGTCGTGCGTGTGAGGAACGCCTCCGTCGCCACTAGAGTTCGTGGCTTTTGCGTCGGGACGGACAATGCCGCTGTTACGTCGGTCCTCCGACCCTTCTTGTTTTTGTTTCCTCCTATTTCCGGCGGAACCAGTTTTGAGCAGCGCTCGCAGAGTCCTAAGATCATTGGTGCAGCAGTTGTTCAGCCTGCGCTGCGCCTGTAGGACCATCGGTTGAAAAAAGCGGTCTGTACAGTCGTCTCAACGGTTTGCCGCGGCATTCGTGGAAGCCCGAGGCCGTTTATTTTGCCTGGGGACGAGAAACATCGTGTGTCCAAAGTGCCAGTCTTGCCTTGCGCTCTAGATGTAAGCGACCCCGCCTTTATGTGGTCACGTCCTTCTTAATCGAGTCTGGCAGTGTCACTTTCCCAAACTCCATGTACACGTTGTTGTCTGTTAGCATGGCCCTACATTACAAGGCTGGCCGTGCAGGTGACTGCATCATGGCAGGGGTGCAGAGCCAGCCAGCGGCTCTTTTTGAGAGTTACCTCACATAATCGGTGAGACGCGTAACTCTGGACACTTGCTGCATGCACGATTGCACTCTCTTTTGAAAGACTGCGTAGATTAGCACTCCACGAACGAACGCAGGGCTGTTGCCAGTACGGACTTTCACGGAACTTGTTGTTCTGGTTTGGGCAGAGAAGAGGAGGACCCATGTTGTTTACATCGCTGGAAGATCGAGTGCGCATTTGTTTTGTATAGGAATGACTCCATGCTGTGTGTGTGACACGCGCGGTGCAGTGGTGCGTTTGCTCCCGCAACTGCGGGAGACCTTGTTGCTGGAGCATCGCGAGAAAGGCAGCTTTTTCGAATGTGCATCGCGGCCTTTGTTGTTTTGGAGATCGCTGTTACCCCCCCTTTTTTTCTTTCAATCTAGAGTTGTTGAGGTGCTGAGTTCATTGCTCGACCGAAAGAGAGAGAGAGAAAGCCGAGTGAAAATGGTTTTACTGTAGTATATATTGCATTGCTGGGAGGTGAGTGTTGATTATTATTAAGCCGAGCGCTGGGCTGTCATCTTTGCACGCTGTTGGACAAAGAAAACGCACAACTATGGGAGAGCTTTGTTTCCTGTTCTATTTTTTCCCCCCTATTTGTGCATATTATGTCCCCTTCCCACGTTTATGAGTTTAGTAATATATGAGACCTGTTTGACGAAGTAGTGTTCCTTTTTCTTGTGGGTGAAATTCATCCAATTTGTGTTGTGCAGTGCTGTTCATTAGCTTCTTCGGACATCAGATGAAGCAACTTTTTAATCTATCACAGGCCCCAGCATTTGGAGTTTGTATTAAGTTAGCGCAAGTAACATTGCACCCAACTCCTCTGTGTTTCTGATGTCTGTTTAAAAATTATTTGTGACGTCTTATTACTGTTGGAGGTAACTATGAGCTTAGATTAATGATTGAAGTTGTAGGCTGTGCTTTCTTTAATAGTATAATTTGCACATGATGAAACAACACACATGGAAATTATGACAGATTTTATTGTTAAGCTCTGTAACTCAAAGTGAGCAAGCACAGTACCATTCGCCTACGTTATGTCTAAAAATCTACACCTACCCCTACGTGCTTGCATGCACTCATGCAAATCTGAAGTGTCAGTAATTTACTCCCACAAGGAAGAACTCTTCCTACTGTAGTCAGTTATTGAATTCACTTGGGCCTTAATTTTGCTTCCTGGGAAGAAATAACACTTGGGGTGCCTGTTTTTAGCTGTTTTTAAACGATGTTCCAGTGCATTTCTAGTGCCACTAGGAGTCGGTGCAGTCTTTTTTTTATGATAATTACACTTTTTATACCGCTGCATACCCAGACATTGGACGTTGCATGAACTTAGTGGAGAGCATTTACAGTTAACCGGTTGATCACGTGGTTGGGGAGGGCAAGTTAGTGGAATGGTTACAGTTGTGTTTGTGTACTGTTATTTTCTCATCAGCCGTGCTTCCTTTGCACTTGATATGTTTGCTAGAGGCACACTTTTGTAAAGCACAGTACGGTTTAGCATTATTGAACACACTCCCTCATACATTTTTACGAACAATCACAACCGAATTACAGCATAAAAGCATTACGGCTGGTCTTCACTTCGTGGATGTTAGTCTTAATGCGTTATATCAGCCTCTTTTTTTTTCCTTCTCACTGCGGAAGCATGTTCAAGTCATATTGGCTTTGACACTGGCTAAGGGTTCCCTTTAATAGTGTACTGTGCTGTACGACTCAGCATGTGCTGTGCACATTTGGTGATGCTGTTTCCTGAATAACGCGAAATGGTCCTCAGTCCATGCTTTTTCAACTGGCACGTCATCACCAAAAAGCTTTTGCCAGGTAGTATTCTGGCTTGGCTCGTTCACTCCCGGGTAATGGGCCGACTTGGCCTTCAGTAGTAGTCTGCATTTATTAGCAAGTTCATAGCAGTCAGAAATTGCCGTCCTTGATTGCCACACTAATTTCACCTGTTGTTACAATGCAACACTGCGACTGCTATATTTAGCTACACTTATTTGAATGAATTGTACATCTCACTTGCAGCCACGCTGAACCAAGAATATTCACTTTCTCGGTAAACGAAAATTGCATACTCTCGAATCTTGATATGATAAACTACACTCAAACCTCATTATAACGCAGTCACATCTGTCACTAAAATAACTTCGTTATATCCGAAAATTCGTTATAAAGGTTTATTGGTAACACTGTATCTGTGACAAGACTATTCTAAGTCTACTTCGTTATAACCGATAATTCGTTATATCCGTGTTCGTTATATCGAGGTTTGAGTGTAGTACGTAATGACGTAACAAATCGCGAGACATAGAAAAGTATATCTGGAACTTTTTTTCACTGATAGCAGCATGAATAAGTGCGGCTTATATGTCCGACATAACGAAAATAATATAACGTTGGATATAGTTTTGTTATAATGAGATTTGACTGTACCACCTGCAGCTTGCACAACTTCAATTGCAGCATTTAACGCCGAATCAGTCTGTCTCTCTTCTGTGTTGTGAGTTACAACTGTACGCACGCATAACTGTAATTGTACACATGTACTCCTGGCATGATGCAGGCTTACGTTTGTGTGATGTGGGTCATTGGTATTGCCTCCCTGTATGCCATTGTAAGAGCATACACGTGTGAATACCGATGTGTGAGAGTTTACTACCACTTGGCGTGCTTTGTCGTGAGCATTCCCTCTCCACAAGAAATCTACAGAAGAAAAAAAATGGTGCTGTTGATGAATCCATGTTAACAAATCAAAAAAGGATCGTTTTTGTAAATATGTATGTGTGTCTGTAAATGTGTATGTGTGCATGAGTGTTAGTTGTTGCTGGAGATGTGTTATAGAGAGTTTTATAACATGTGGCTTAAGAGACGTCTACACAAGAAAGAAATTGAGCATTCTTTTTTGGCAAGCCTGTTAAAACATTTTTCACCAAAGAAACACGTCTGCTTACAAAATATGAATCATGCCACGCCGTTAACAGTGAAAAAAGTTCTTTTTTGTTCTTCGCTTCTGCTGATAGAATGCTTCTTCTTTAAGGTATGTTTTTCATAGTATTTAACCAACGCTCTTACCATACATCTTATCATTGCATCTGTCCCACAGATGCACTTGGAATTCGACGTAGAGTATGCTTTTACACGCTTTCTGCATTTTTTTTTCTGAAAAAGCACTTCCTTCATTATCATGTTAAGTAGAGCAAGTTTTACTACTTTACAGCTAGTAAAAATTCAGTGCATGAAAGCTGGGACATCAAAGAATATGCGCACATGGACTGAACTGTCAGTGTTGTCGTGTGCTGGAGTGTACAAACAGCTTCTGCAGTGTTCGCATAGAAGCAGTTATAACACAACAGAAAGCAGACTTATGTTCTAAATGCCCGATCTTGGTGCCTGCTTAATGCACGCCTTACAGCATTTTTATTTGTAATGTTTTCGCTTTTGTTTATATTTTCCATTACACAGATGTACGTTGAGCGCATCGCACACATCTCTAATTACAGCAAACTTGATTGTGAGGCCAAGTTAGTTGTGTGCCTCTCTTCAAGGAAACCTTATTTTTGTAAAAAAAGAAAATGCAAACAAACATGCAAAGTGACAATGTGGTATAGTATGCCGGATTGGCTGAAAGTCGCGTGAATAAATAAGGTAGTCTTATGATCTAACGAGAAATTGCCGTCAGAGGCATCAATATTAGACACTGCGAATGGAAGTGAGAGTTAACAGAATGTTTGATTTCCTAAGGAAGAAGAGTTTGTGAAGGCTTAGCTAAAGAATATAGTCACATCGTTCATTCAGGTGATGAGTGTCATAGTGCTTTGTTTATACATACCGTTTCTTTTGAAACGCACATGGTGCTGTATACGACGCTGACGTGTTTTAGGAGTTTTCAACGTGGTTATTCCGAGGAAGTCGTTTTTCAGCATGTTGGTTATCGTTTTTTTTTTTCTTTTTCTTTTCATTCTGTAGCATTGGCTCTTTATACCAAATATACTATAAATTTCTTAATGCAAAATTGTTAAATGGATCATTTGTTGTCGGAATTGTGAACACAAAAATAAAATACACCTACTGACTCTTATTGCCACCTATTTGTGTTTTTTGTTAGCAGTTGGTCATTAAAAAGCTGGTTGATACAGTAAATGATGGCAATTTTTTTCAAGCGTTTATATATACACACATATATATATTAATAAAGCCTCAGTAAAACTACCGTAAATTGTAGGAAGCCAAAAATTTTTGGTACATGTAACTATTACTGTGTTACAAGTCCATATCCATCCTCGTGGATGACACTGACCATCAGGGGATGAATTACATATTTCGGTATATCCACATTACTTCGTATAACTTGTTTGCTTGCTCCAAACAGGACAAGTCTGAGGAATGTAGAATCTTGAAATGATGTGAAATTGTTGAACAGGGGATGTCACTAGATTCAATGGTTCAACAAGGCACGAAGACAAGTCCTCTTCTAGAAATAATAGCTCTAGGCGACATTCCTTCTTTGACGATTTCTCATCACCGTGAAGCCTATGTGCTGCTGCAGGAGCAGCGACGCAATTTTAAAAAATATTACATTGCATACAACTTGTGTTTGTTTATAAAGATGTCAAGCAGCAGGCTTTGCGATTTTAGATGAGGGTTTACACAAACTTTTAGGAAATTCGCGAAAATGTCAGGCTAAATCTAGCGTATACATTACTGCACTTAGTTGACACTGCAAAAAAAAAAATGCATACTTGCCAAATTCTCTAACATTTCATGTATTCCAGCTCGTTCTTTAACTTCACCGATTTTACACTGTGTTTTCTAAAAACGGAGATCCTGACCACGAAAAATGCTTTAAATTGGCAACGAGATGAACGCGGAAAAGTTTCTATGGTACCGGCGCCACCCTCTTGTATGCGGAAGACGCTACGTCAAGCTGGGTTCCGTCGCCATCTTCCTTTAACTGGGTGCACCAGTACGGAACATCACGGCGACGGTGAAAACTTGTTTGGGTTGTTCCTGTGATTGCATCGCAATAGAATGAAAGAAACGCGGGTGTCAGCAGGGTGTAGGGTTAGGCGCAGATTCAGGTTTGTTGAGGAGTGGTTCTGCGCGGGTGATAGTGATCGATAAATAATTTTAAGTATAATAAACCCTTGTCTCAGTGAGCAATTATGTGGACACATTTCTGTGGACACAGGCTTATTTTCGCCGTTTTCCGAGACTGCACTGAACGTAAACGAAGTCGGCGCAGCGCGCGCGCAACTGGATTAAATGCGAAGCATTTCTTCGAACTTCTGCGAGTTTGAGCGTGTCTGCAGCTGCCTGCCTGCCTGCCTGCCTCCCTCCCTCCCTACCTACCCATCCACCCACCTATCTATCTATCTATCTATCTATCTATCTATCTATCTATCTATCTATCTATCTATCTATCTATCTATCTATCTATCTATCTATCTATCTGTCTGTCTCTGTCTGTCTGTCTGTCTGTCTGTCTGTCTGTCTGTCTGTCTATCTATCTATCTATCTATCTATCTATCTATCTATCTATCTATCTATCTATCTATCTATCTATCTATCTATCTATCTATCTATCTATCTATCTATCTATCTATCTATCTATCTATCTATCTATCTATCTATCCATCCATCCATCCGCCTACGACTTTGGGCTCTCCTGGCCGTTTTTTAATATGCCACTAACTCCCCGGCGGAAGCGAAACGGCTCTGATTGGTTGCGGGCGTAGCGTGAGGGCGCGCCCACGCAGTTGGAATCGTGCGCCAATGACAATTTGATCTTTCGATCCTGCCGCAAGTGCGTTTTGTATGTCGAAGTGCAAGTTAATTAAATGTTTAGAGCTTTAGATGTTACCGATACTTTGCGTGGAGCATCAATCGGCACGTTTCAATGTTCGGCTCTCTGCCAGATTTATTTCTTTACTGCGTGTGGATACGTTTGACAACGCACTGCAGATATATACATTCAAGATACGACTTTAAAGTCAAGCCGTGGCACCATCATTTACGTGCATGCAGCGCAGCACTCAAAACACGTAACCAACTGAATACAACACCGGATCTTCTAAAGATGACGCTCACGCTATCGGAATGCGATATTTCTTTTGGACGTCGAGCGAAAAAAAAAAGAAAAAAACGACGGGGACAAAATAAACCAGAAACTCCGCAGCCATCGGCAATACTTAGTAAAACCTATTGCACCCTTTTGAAACCTAATATGGCATTGTGTAGTGTGTACCTAGTTCTAATCCCATGGATAGGATGCCACACGGCGCCTGTGAACTTAAATTATTCGTACCTACGAAATTACATTAACCAGCCTTCCTCAGAAAGAAAACTTAGGCAGTGCCACTTGCAAGCGTGATTCTTGTGCATAAACTAAAAAAGCAAAGCGCTCCAGATTCCACCTCTCTACGGCGGCCATTTTGCTGCCGGCTTGGTGTGCGAGACAAGCAAGATAAAAGAACGCTGAACAAACAGATGCGTGGTTCTCTTTCGCGAAGCTCAAGTCGTGAGAGGCGGGCACGCCTTGGACCGGTGCATGGCCGTGCCAGAGGGACAGTGCCAAGCCTCGTGGAACGCGGCGTGGTTGGAGAGCGTGACGTCGACCCGGTGCCGCGTCGGCACCAGCTTGTAGCGGCGCAGTCGCTTCTGCAGCTGGGGCGAGTCGCACAGCGTCATGGCCCAGTGCACGAAGAACAACTGGCTCCCCAAATACTTGCGCTGGTCTGCAAATCGCACCGAGGGCACGGGCGAAACGCGCGCGGACAGCGCGAGCAGCGCCGACGGCTGAACCAGCTCGCGCAGCTGCTCCGGCATGTGGGCGTCGTACGGCGAGACGCCCAGGCGACGTGCCAGGCAGCGCAGCTGGACCGGCGTGACGCGCAAGAGTTCCTGCGGCTCGCCGGGCAACGCGGCGCGGAGGAGGGCCTCGACCAGAGGCGCGGCCGCCTGAACGTCGCCCAGGGGTCGTTCTTCGAGCACGGTCGACAGCGCGGGCGACACGTACACCACGTTGGGCTCGGCGAAGTAATCGGCGCGCATCGAGAAAGGCTCGACTTGGTGCCGAGAATCGAGGCCGTCGTCGGGGCTCGCAGCCAACCAAAAGGCGTTGGGTCTCGCTGACTGCACCCGGAACAACGTTTCCAAGACGCCTCCGTTGGTGCGCTCTGGGACGGGGCCTCGAAGGCAGTGCTGTTCCCGCTGCGAGCTCGTGTTCCCGCCGAGCACCAGGCGTGCCTGGAGCAGCAGATTGGCTCGCCGCAGACCGACACCCTTCTCGCGCCAGGGTAGGGTCTCGACCACGGCCGCGGTTGCGCGTTGCGCGGCTGCAAAGAGCGCGTAGGCGCGGCCTCCGTCGGCTGGCGGGTGGTACTGTCCCTGGCCTGGCTGCAGCCCGGCGAAGAAGCGAAACGCGAACGGGTGTAGGTGGGCGAGCAGCCGCAAACAGCCAACGAGGCGCGGAGACCCCGCGTCAGCCCACGGGGCTAGCGGAAGCAAGAAGTGCGCCTCGGCCGGTAATAGCGGCGCCAGGTGAAGTAGCACCCTGTAGCCGAAGTAGTTGAAGATAACCGCGGCGCTCGCATTGCCCAGGGTCTCGGTGGTCAGGGCCAGCTGCTCGGGCTCGTGCACCAACAACGTCAGATTGGCCTGTGCCAGCAAGGCGGAGTCGTTGCGCACGATTGCCACGTATTCGGCCCAGTTCCAATGGCGCGATGCCGGTAGATCGCCGAGCCGAATCAGCCTGGCGCCGTAGACGAACGCGTCGCGCGGCTGCGCCCTTTCCAGAGCTTGTTCCAGTCGCACGATGGAGGCCGCCGCTGCGCTCCACTGCTTGGCAGCGTCGCTGCTTTCACCGCTCTCCATGGTGGTACCGCTTTGAAGGAGGCCCAGTGCCTTCTCGACGGTGCGCACGTAGCTGCTCAGTTCGCGCAGTGGCAAGGCGAGCTGGTGAAGGCGTAGCGGCAGCGGAGTGCGGTCCAGCTGCATCGTGACGCGGCCGTAGTGGCGCCGTAACGAGAGACGCGCCACCGGGAATACACCTATCCGAAAGTCGATGACGCCGGCCAAGTCCCAAGGAGACAGGTCCAGAGGTTGAGCTCGCACCAGGGGCCAACCGGCGAGCCCGAGACTTCGCAGGAGGTGGACCACGTGCTCCCAATCCGCGTCCGCTGTCGGAGCCGTACAGGCGCGGTACAAGTCGAGCGCTAGCAGCGCGTAGTGCCCCGGACAGGATCCTCGAAGAAGGGCTTCCGAGATTGCCGGGAAAGCGTACAGCGACGCGTTGAGCCGCGTCGCGAGTGACAGGACGGCCTGTTGGTGTAGCAGCGGCCGTGCGTGGTAGTGTCGCCCGCACACGAAGTCGTAGAAGCTGCGGCACTCTGTGCTCGCGGCGGCGCCCCAGCTGTATCGACTGGCTTCAAAATCGGGGCGGCTGTCCTGGCAGGACGACGTGTTACAGTCGGGTCGCGGAGGGTGCGGTCGATCGCGGGCAACGGTGAGCGACAAGATCACCACGCCGATGCACGACAGGACGCCGACGACGCCAATAGTGACGGCGGCTCGGTAGCGCGTTGGCATCATGGTGAACCGGATGGAGAACGTTCTCTGATACAAGGGCCCGCGCCACGAGCGCACGCGTGCTGCCAGCGACGATGATGATGTTCCTGGGATGATTGGCACCTACCCACTCGGGGGGATCAGACAAGAGTCGGGCGGATCATATTAGCTAGTCCGAAATTTTTAAGGTGCTAGCAGAGGCTGCAGTGTCAATTAAAAATGGAGGGTTATTGGAATTAGAATGGAGAGGCTGCAGTGTCAATTAGAATGGAGTTTTAGTCTCGACCATGTTGCGTAACCTCCTAAAGGATCAAAGAAAATCATTATTCCAGGAGGACATAACTTCAAAAATATTAGCGGTTGGTGTGTCGAATAAATCGATTTTACTCGCATATGAAATTGCTGCCGGTGGTGATGCGGGTTCGATTTTCGTTCTTTACAGGCCCTTGTTTCTAATAATTGTGGGAATCTCAAGCGCTCCAGGAACAAGGGATATGACAGTGCAAACAAACAAAAGAACACCCTCAAGAATACGCAAGAGCACCCGCGTAGGTATGTTTAGGTGCTCACGAAGAACACCAGGTGGTCAAAATGTATCCGGAGTGTTCTACTACAATGTACAGTGTCAATTTTTATGAAAGGGAACACGCGAACGCGTGGCCTGCGCTCTGCGACGGCTGCCTCTAGCTCCGTCAACCGACAGCTAACGAAAGCTCGCCCGCTTTGGCGTCATCTATTGGCAAACAAAATAACAAGTCATGGCCGGTTGCCATAGAGTTAATATACTGACTCTAGAGGAAAAGCTCCCCATAGGGCCCATGCATTGGAACCTATAACCGCATGGGTTCCGCCATGATGGAACAAAACGATCGTTGCCAGCGTTGCCAGACCCTGAGACGCTCGCTATATTTGACGGTGGTAATCAGTTTTAATCTACCAACCTAAGCCAGCTACGCGCTGTTCAGAGAACATCAGCTGTGTTTTGATGCGTGAAGCCGTGTGTTAGTGTACGGTTGTCTGTGCAGCTGGTCCGGTTGATAACAGTTAAAATTTCCACCTGTTTGTGCATGGTTTTTACTAGGCACTCCCTACGAAAGCTTCTCCGTTCGCTGGCACAAAGGTCACTCGACAGATTCGCAGCTCGAAGCAAAGTCCGTAGGCCGTGGTCGCGCGCTGATTCGACTTGCAATGGCGAGACACCTGTATCAACGTTCTTTTTCAGCTCATTGCTGCCGTACTTCAGCGCAGAGAGCCGTAAAGCAGAACAATGTCGATTGCAGCATGCAGCGGCGAATGTGAGTGAGACATCTCCCGAAAGCTTCAATCGAAACTAAAGTTACACGGCCCACGAAGCTTTATCGCCGTTAAAAAGTATAAAAAAAATCGGTTGCGACTAGTTCGTACTTTCAGGGCTTGTCTCATCTCTTCTTTGCCGTCCGTCCTGGTTTGCACTGATGCACTGAAGTTTCCAGCTCGAAAGAAAAAAAAGGGCTGTCACATGAAGTCCAGTGGTATGCGGCGACAGAAGACGCACACAATGGGACACTATGACAACTACGAGATACACGTCGCGAACGAAGTTTCAGGGGCTTTGACACGACGCGCAAACCGGCGCAATCGGACGCAAGCACACACTCCCGTACTCGCGAGTGTTGATATGGTGGTGCCATCTAGTTAACCCGCCTGCAAACGCTCTTTTCCGCGCGCAGTAAATTTCATAAATAGCCGTCGTATTCTTTCGTAGAAGTATTCAAAATAAACACAAAACAATATCCGCAAGTTTTTAATTGTGCAGGTGCTTCTTTAGGATTGATATGTGATGGCAAGAATGACAACGTTCCAAGATGTCAGCGTTCTTGTGGTTATAGGTCTCGCGGCCCAGCTTTTCCTCTAGAGTCAGTATATTAACTCTATGCCGGTTGCGAAGCGCTTTTAGATAACGCTGCATCTCGGCTCGCGTAACGGGTGATGCAGGCAGCGCGTCGTCTGCCTGTCAACAAATCGAGCGTGGCGCGCCAGCACTGCGCGAGCTGCAGGAATTGCCCTTAACGCGATCCGAGAGGCAGCGTTATCTAAAGGCGCTTCTCAACCAGCCATGATTCGTTATTTTGTTAGCCAATAGATGACGCCAAAAGCGGGCAAGCTTTCGTTAGCTGTCGGTTGACGGAGCTTACGGCAGCCGCCGGAGCGCGCAGGCCATGCGCTCCCGTGTTCCCTTTCATAAAAATTGACACTGTACCTCGTAATAATATCGCGGTTTTGGCACGTACAACCCAGAATTACGTATACATAATCGTTTGCTGGCAGTCCAGTTGGTGAAGCATCGTTCGTGATAGTGGCAGTATACACACACGTCCCTCGTGTGGCCTGTCCCTTCGTTTTTCCTGTGCGTGTACGCGCCGTCATCCTTATCAACAATATTATTATCTATACATTGCAGCGCCGCCTGATCGAAGGACCACGGAAAGTGGCTCTGATCCGCGGCTGTACCTGAAATAAGGAGGTCGCCAAGCTGCGGGAGGCGCATAAACGCTTGCTGAAAATAAATGCTCATGTTCTCACCGGCCGACCCAGCTAGCACGCCCGTGAGGCGGCGTCGAGGCAAGCCCTTGACGTCTCCTCATGGGAGGTCTAGGCCCGGCCACCTAAACTTGCTTGTTTCTGTCAATGAAGTCAATTCCTTCTCCTCCTTCTCTGTATTTCAATAAAGGCATTCAGTATACCCTTCCTGAGGTTACACACATTCCCCTGGGTACTTCCAAAGTACGTATACTAAAATTGGAACTATCCCCTGGCCCGCCGGAAGCTTTTGAAGGGGAAAGGATAAGAGTGAGGGTGAAATACTATGTCTTTGTGAGCCTCCTCATTAGGACATTGTCATAGGGTGCTATCCCGGACATTGTTAAATTCCGCCATCTTCTCCAATTTCTTAATGACGGCATTTTAAGCCAATCAGAGTTGATCACTGGCGGAATCTGACAATGGCCAGAATAGCGCCCATCATCGGTATGTTTGCTCCGCCGTTGAAAATTCTTTAATCGAATCCAGGGTTTTGATATTGATTCTTAATTAAATTACCGTTATTAATTTGTATCGATTATTCTAAAGCCCCCTTTTTAAAGACATACGAATTCTCTATGTCCATTTTTGTTACACTGTCCGCTTCTGGGCCAATCCCTCAAAGTGGTTGTTGATGATGATAATGACCTCTTGCTGATGGCGCTCACCGACAAAGGGGGATGGGCCAAGAACCGGGCGGCAGGATCTTTGAGTTCAATACTTATGACGCTAAAGACAAATGCTGTAACTTTAGACTAAAAGAAAAAATAAAAACATCGCTAATACTTGAAAATTCCATAGAGCAAACAGTCAGACTATCAGAAGTGATGTTTGACGGATGTAACAACGGGTTGTAATTAATAATGAAAATAAGCCAATTGAGCCAGTCACGTAGGATTTCAACTTCAACAGTGCTCTATGGTCGAAGTTGATGTTTATAGCGGAAGCCGGCCTCTATCTGTGTATTTAACTATGTATGCCGTTGGGCAAACTCTCAAAATTAAAAAAAAAAAAATTCAACTTCAACTTCGTCGCTGCGCGCGGGGCGCGACTGCGCGCCGCTGCAGCGGCGGCTTCTCTCGGCTTTGCACGCGAGCAACGGTGCAAGGCCGAAGTGCGGTGTTCTTGTGACGGCCGCCGAGCCAAGGGACATTTATGTTGTGCTCGGCCGCCGACTCTCAGGCCAAGCTGCTGCCATCGGGCATGAACGTGAGTGCTCTCGGCTGCACGACTTGCGCTTTCTTGCGTGCAACACATGTATGTACCGAGCAACGTCTCGAGCAAGCGCAATACGATCATTAGTGGTTGAGACTAACTCCATTTTAACGCGATAGCGTTAAAGAGCTCGTTTCGCAGAAATATTGGTGTCGGCGTTGTAGTGGACGCTGAGTGCTTTGTATAGTTGCTAATGGATGGCGCTGTGGGCATGGGAGCGACCCCTGTCATGAGATGCATAGGACGGGGACGGATCGAATAAACGGGGGCATTCTTGTTGTGGCTACGAGCCGTGCTCGTGTCTTTACTGGGCGTCTCCGAACATGGTGTCAGAAGTGGGCGACTAATGCGCAGTTATGGACTCGACAGACCCGACAACCGGTGCAGACACTTCCAAGCTCAACGTTGTGCGCGTCGGTACGCCGGGACTTCAGCCTCCGTCGCCGTTCAACTTCACAAGCCCGGGGGAATGGACAACATGGATAACAAGGTACGAAGATTACGCCTTTGCTGCAGGGCTCAACACAGCTACCGACGAGGTGCAAGTGCGAACACTCTTATACTGCATGGGTTCTCAAGCACGTAGCGTCTTGTCGTCGCTAGGATTGTCTGCTCCAGAAAATCTCCCGTTTGCGGAAGTCAAGGCTAAGCTCACCTCGCATTTTGTTCACCCTGTCAATGAGATTTACGAGAGCCGTCGATTTCACCGCAGAGTACAACAACAAGGCGAGCCGGTGGACGAATTTTTTACGGCACTTCGGAATCTTGTCAAACGTTGTGGGTACAACAACGCCGGGGTCGAAGACCGACTTGTGCGAGACAAGTTTGTCGTTGGATTGCGGAACGAGACGCTGTCGGATCAATTGTGTCGATGTACTAAACTTTCGGCAGAGGAAGCGTTGTGCCAAGCGCGTATTCATGAAGCAGCCGAAAAAGAGCGTCAATCCCGCGCAGGTCTCGGCGAGAGCGGGGCTTTCGACAGCTTAAACGTGGACGCTGCGCAACGCGCGAAGAACGCGTCACCGCGTCGCAGCAAGTCTGTGCAGCCAACTCGGTCTACTTGCGATTACTGCGGCCGTGGTCAACACTCTCGAAAAGAATGCCCAGCTCGCAAGGCCACTTGCAATTTCTGCAAGAAACAAGGTCACTTTATTGCTGTTTGCCGGGCCAAGCATCGGAAGGAGCTGTTAGGTTCAGTTGAACTTCACGCGCTCAGTACGCGTCGGGCACGATATGCCGACATTCATGTGAATGGTCACCTCGCTCACTTCAAGATAGACTCGGGAGCAGAAGTAACGGTGGTATCGCCTTCTTTCCCAGGATTACCGGCCGTTTTGGATAAAGTGAACGCCGAAGTGTCTGGTCCTGGAAATCAAAGATTGTGCGTTCTGGGAACTTTCACTGCTACTTTGCAGTGGCATAACAGGGTCTCTGTGCAAAGACTGTATGTCATCAAGAACCAGACGACACACCTTCTGGGATTACCGGCAATTGAAGACTTGGGCATCGTTCAGTTTTTGGACTCTGTGGAAGGTATTCCGTCATCCCAAGCTAGAATTTTTCGTGGCCTCGGGGAAGTGCAAGAAGAATACCATATTCGCGTTGCTCAAGACGCTCGCCCCTTTTCATTGAGTGTTCCTCGACGAATACCTCTACCGCTACTCGAGCAGGTGAAGAAGGAATTGGATGAGATGGAAACCCAAGGAGTCATTCGCAAGGTTGACACGCCTACCGCATGGTGTTCAGGCCTCGTCGTTGTGCCGAAGCCATCGGGCGGGTACAGGCTGTGTGTCGACTTGACGAAGCTTAACAAGGTTATCCAGCGGGAACGCTACATTCTGCCAACAGTGGAAGACATCTTAGGCCAGCTGGGTGGGGCACGAATTTTTTCTAAGCTCGATGCAAGATCCAGCTTCCACCAGATCAAGCTCACTCGTGAGAGCGAAGAACTGACAACATTCATCACACCTTTTGGCCGCTATTGCTACAAGCGTCTTCCCTTTGGCATTGCGACAGCGCCCGAGTATTTCCAACGCTTCATGTCAAGATTGCTCGAAGGCATCACTGGAGTCGTCAACATGATAGACGACATACTCGTCTTCGGTAGGAACCGTCAAGAGCACGACGAGCGTCTAGCTGACGTCTTGGCGCGTTTGACTCAAGCGGGCGTCACTCTTAACGAAAAGAAGTGTCAATTCAGAGTCTCTTCTGTCAAGTTCTTAGGAGTTGTCGTCAGCCCGCAGGGAATTAGTCCAGACCCGGACAAAGTGAAGGCTATCATGGATCTTCCACCACCAATGGATGTCAGTGGTGTTCGTCGATTACTTGGAATGGTAAACCATGTGGCTAGATTCATTCCAAACCTGTCTGAGATCTCTGCACCTATTCGTGCTCTCCTCAACAAGAACAACGCATGGAGTTGGGGTTACAACCAAGAGCAAGCGTTCAAGAACATCAAGTCTTTGCTCAGCTCTGACGTATGTATGGCTATGTACAATCCCCATTACCCAACTGTAGTATCGGCTGACGCAAGCTCTCATGGCCTCGGAGCCGTCTTACTCCAGGATCAACCTTCGGGAATTCGACGTGCTGTCGCCTATGCTTCCAGATCTCTTACTGCTACAGAGGGACGCTACAGTCAAACGGAAAAAGAATCTTTGGCTGTCACATGGGCTGTCACCCGGTTCGACCAATACCTACGCGGACTAAGCTTTGAGGTCGAATCCGATCATCTTCCGCTTGTAGCCCTCCTTTCAAGTAAAGATCTGGACGTCTTGCCACCTCGAATTCAACGTATGCGGATTAAACTGATGCGCTATCAGTTCTCTGTCAAGTATGTTCCTGGAAAACTGCTAGCTACAGCCGACACACTATCACGAGCGCCTTGCGACTTGCCAACTTCCAAAGTGGTCAGCAGCTTGGAAATCTATATAGGGGAAGTTCTTAAGGATCTACCTCCACAACTGGCAGGCCAGCTTGACGAGATCCGTCGTCTTCAAGCTCAAGATAGTGAATGCTCTTCGATTATCACTTATTGTGAGAGAGGCTGGCCGTCCAAGAAGAGAGTTCCGACCCATTTAGCACCATACTGGAAGGAGCGAGAAAGACTGAGTGTATACGATGGGTTACTCTTACTGGATCGCCGCATTGTCATCCCGTCGCCTCAACGCAAGGACATCCTCTCACTGCTGCACGAAGGTCATCAAGGTGTCCGCCGCTGTCAAGAGCGCGCCCGAGAGTGCGTTTGGTGGCCTTATTGCAATCAGCATATCGAAGACCTTGTGACTCAATGTGCTAAGTGTGCTGAGACTCGAGCCGTGCGTTCTGAGCCACTGATACCAACGCCAACACCGGAAAGACCATGGCAACGCCTGGGAATCGACTTGTTCCACTTGGAAGGACGTGACTACGTCCTGATTGTCGACTACTACTCCAGATTTCCCGAAGTAGTCACATTGGGAACTTCGTCAGCAAAAGCGGTCATTGCTGCCATCAAGAGTAGTTTTGCTCGCTTTGGGATACCAGACGCTGTGCGGACAGACAACGGACCTCAGTTCGCGTCCCAGGAGTTCGCCAACTTTGCACGAGCGTATGGATTCTGCCACGAGACCAGCAGCCCTCGATACCCTCAGAGTAATGGGGAGGCAGAGCGCATGGTGCGCACTGTGAAGGATATGCTGAAGAAAAGCTCGGATCCGTACCTCGCCCTGCTCGCATACCGAGACACACCTGGAGTTTCGGGCGTCTCTCCAGCTCAGTTACTTATGGGGAGGAGACTGCAAACTCGTCTTCCGGTTCTGCCGGAACGACTTCTTCCGGCCTTACCTAATCACGAGGAATTTCAAGCACAGAATACTGCTCCGAAGTTGCAACAGGCGCAGGACTACAATCGCCGTCACGGTGCCGCTCCTCTGATTCCTCTCAATATAGGGGAGGAAGTGTGGATAAAAGATATAGGTTGCAGCGGTCGTGTTCTCAGCCCAGCTCAGCGACCAAGGTCGTATGTGGTTGAGACTCCCAGTGGTGTTGTCCAGAGGAACCGTTGCCATCTGGTGCCGTTCGTGGCTGACCAAGATGCCCAAGGACAAACAACTATGGCTTCATCACCAACGCATGGAACCTTGGCTTCAAGTCCACCGAGAGCACCAGCCTTGAGGTCATCGCCGGAAGCATCCTCACCAAGTGCTTCATGCGCATCCCCTGTGCCTGTGCCGCCTGGAGAGATGCCTCCCTCGCCTGATGTGCAACTTTACCTGTGCAAGCAAGTGTGCCGCAGTGTGGTGAACCTAAGCGTACGCGTTGTGGCCGTACCGTGAAACCGCCGCGCAGGTTGAACCTGTAACTGTCCCGGGAGGGAAGATGTAGTGGACGCTGAGTGCTTTGTATAGTTGCTAATGGATGGCGCTGTGGGCATGGGAGCGACCCCTGTCATGAGATGCATAGGACGGGGACGGATCGAATAAACGGGGGCATTCTTGTTGTGGCTACGAGCCGTGCTCGTGTCTTTACTGGGCGTCTCCGAACAGGCGTCAGCGATTATCAGCGAAAAATCAGCGTTGTCCGTGAGCGAAAATTCGAGATGGATGCAAATAAAGAAAGAATAAAATTCTTCTCTTTGAGTCGAAATCGAACATAGGACTTCTGCGCGGCAAGCAGGTGTTCTACCGCAGGGCCAAGCCCGTGCTCGAAATTGTTTTGAAAAAAAAAAAAAAACTGCATGAATGTCACGTAGTGGGGAGTGGTGTCCTTAACGCATGTAAAACTGCGTAGCAGAGGCGAAGAATCGAACCAGGGATCAAATCATGTGAATAGGGCAACGAGTGGTTGGTTTAAAGGCCCAGCGCATACAGGCGTACTTACTCATCGTTATCAGCAACAGCATCAACAGCGTGTGCACGTGCGCGTGTTGCCTTATACAGACACGTACAGTGGGTACTATACGCCAATTCGCAAAGCGTAGAATTATGTCGTAGTGGGCACTTCGCAACTGTGCTTGCAGTAGGCATTGTAGGATAGTTTGAAAGGGCCGATTTACAGGCGCACAGGCGTTCCTTACGGCACGGTTGAGGTGTCCACCGGGGTGCCCCCAGCCTGAACACAAGGGGGGTCAGGACGGCCCTGACCCCCCCCCCCCCAAGATTTACGCCAATGTCTGTAATAAACGCGAAATTTCGCCCTCAAAACATAGTTTTACGAGCAGAGGCATACTTTTTAAAGCTTTCAATGTAAAACTATGCTTCATAGTGACTCATAGTGACTCGTAGGACTCGTAGTGACTGCTTCTTGTTCTGTCCACACAGGAATCCATAGCAAAATCTAACGTTGCGGTCTATTTGGCAGAACAGAGCCGCGATTTCTTAGTCGTATGACTTGTGTTCATTTCTTTGCTACAGACTTCCTCCGCTCACGCGTCCGGCTAATACGAAAGGTAACTTCGCCCGACCGTCGCTCTGACCAATGACGAGGCGCGAAAAGGCATTGGTATCGGAAGAGGCATCGATACGTGCATAACCAAGCTGTACACAAAGGTGCCAGCGTGAAGCGTATATACTACTTCGTTATAACGAAGTTGCACCGGTACCATAAATTAGTACGTTATATCCGATGTTCGTTGTAACAGTAAAGGTGAAAATCGGCTCTAACAAATCAACACTCTGGCTCGCGGAAAATCGTAGATACGAAAACGCATTATTCTAGGCTTCAAACTTGCTATAACCGAGATATTCCTAACCTGTCTCCTTGGCATGCCAAACTTCATACGGTGGCGCAACCAGTCAAATGGTTTTTATTTTATTTTTTGCTCTGGATGACCAAAATTTCCGATAAAAAAGCGTGGTTGTGAATTGTCTTGCAATATTTATTTTGATTTCTATGCTACGTTTTGAGTTCTGAGCCACGCGCGAACCAAACATTCCTTCGATACAGCCGATATCGCGGTGGTTCTCGTGTTTTCAGTTTCGTTTTAAAAAGAATAAATGTCACTGAAATAAGGCGGGACCAACCAATGTTCGTGGTTGGTTCGCTACAGCCGATAATTCGCAATATCAGTGTTCTTTATAGCGAGGTTCATCTGTGCGCATATAGAGCGAAAGTGTAGCAGTAATTAGTTGGTTTATTTATGTTTACGGTAGATATAGCCTGATATGAATTATGTATATTTGGCGTTAGATAGGCGCAATGTTGCCCACAAAGCAAAAGAAGAGGCGCAAACACGTCGTACGCGTACACTTTTGTGCTGCCTTATGGATTTGCAATTAAAATGTGCCGTATACTCACTGGGCTTAGACTTCAACATTAGCAAACCAGCCATGAAAGACACCAAACAGGCAAGTTATTAAGGCGAAAGATTAAGCCTTAGATGCCTCATGAAACACAAAAAGTTACAGTCGGCGTCGCCGTCAGCACGAATGACGAATGATGCGAAAAAAGAAACCATCACGTGATGACGTGACCCTATGACATCAGCACGACGTCAAAAATGACGAAATCTGTGACGTCATCATGACGTTACATAACATGACGTAGTCGCTTCGTCACAGGTGTGCCGAACCTGGAGGCACGTGTGATGCAGAAAGCTTGAAATACAAAACCGAGGCAGTGCAAAACCAATAACGGTGCTAGGTTCAGAAAGATTGCTTACGCCTTCGAGTCATATCTTAGGCGAATGCATAAGGAACCCTGTGAGTTTCTTTGATAAGGTCTAACTGGCACTTGGTTTAGGTGGGTATGAGAGGAACAGCAGAGGAGGGGTACGCCGGTATTCTGTCGATGAACCCGAGCGTCGCGTGTTTCAAAACACGTGGCACTAATCTCGACAACTCTGTGAACGCGAGCAAAGAGCTATACCAAGCCACGCTTACCACGAATGCGACTATTTGAAAACTCAAGTACCCTTTGAGTTCTCTGCCAACGACTGGTTATCGGTCGGTAACAGGTTTCAACGAACTTCCGCAGGAGGATTCCCAGAGCCCCGGCTGCTCGTACCACGGCGGAGGCGGCCGCGTGCCGCCGCGATCCGTGTTGCGTCAACGACCGCTGGGCAACTTCCTTCAGCGTCGGGCACCCACCGCCAGGGACGCGTTTCCCGAGACCGAGATCATGTTCCCGCTGCTGCCCGACAGTCGGATGGACGCCTGGAGTGGCAGCTACCCGCTGGACAGCCCTCCGGGCACTCTAATGCGCCGTTCGCCCAACAGCCGGACGCAGGGTCCCAGCAGCTCGGCAGCGCGCAACAGGACGCCCCGCGATGGCAGTTCGCGCCAAGGCAGTCAGCGACTGTATGCGACGCGTGACAGCGGACCCACGAGAAGCGTGTCTAGCGGGTTCTTCAAGAGGATCTTTCGGGGAACGCCGAGGAAGTACTCGGTGCGTGCGCATGCCGACAGTACACTGTAGTGTTAGAGAAAAATAAATTCAGGAGCCCTTCCGCCGATAGACAAGGGCTCCTGAATTCGCCGGTAGGGGATGACTTGTCCCCCGAAACTTCCTCCCCGATATTCTTTCCCTATAGATAAAGACGTACTTCTCGCCCGAAAGGTCTAGCTGTACTCTCTATAGCGTATGCAATCGTTCGCTTGGTTGGTCGGTCGGTCAGAAGCCGGCTGAAACTTGTTGGTGATATCAAAGAGCGGATGTTAAGAACACGCAGCCGTAGCGTCGATCTTGATACCATGTGCTGCTGTCGCGGTGAGCAGAAAAAGAACATGCTGCGGCGTGTCGCACACTGCTGCCTCTGCAATGCAGGTGCCGCCTGAGCCGAAGGACACCTCTCCAGAGATGAGCTTCAGCGAGGTGATGATGCGCTACCACCAGCAGTCGCCCGACTCCGGCCACTCGTTTGGCTCGGCCACTAAGAAGTCGACGTCGGAGCGAAAGACGATGCCCGAAGTGGTTCCTGCAGCGCCTCCACCGGCGCACAGGTGCGTGTGTGCGGCTGTAGCTTGTGCATAGACGTGCAGTGATTCAAATACAGGCCCGTAGCCAGGAATTTTTTTCGGGGGGGGGGGGAGGGGGGGCACTTGCTGAAAGCCTTCACTACTTGAGAAAAAACGCCTCTATTCATGATTTATTTTCGATAAAACACCATGTGTCATCAAAATTGCGGGGGGGGGGCCCTGCCCCACCCCCGGGCAACGGGCCTGTTCAAACATTCACTCACTAATCAATCAATCAATCAATCAATCAATCAATCAATCAATCAATCAATCAATCAATCAATCAATCAATCAATCAATCAATCAATCAATCAATCAATCAATCAACAGTTTTATCTTTCGCCAAAATAATGGAGACGCCGGGAAAAGTAACAAGCTAACGTGTGTAGTAAATGTGAAACTGCACTAAAGTTACAGTCTACAAAAAGTTAAGGAGGACGCACGGAGCGAAGATACAACGAGTGCAATTTTCATAATTATGCGAAACCGTATACAGTAACGCAATGCGAAATTTTCTGTATTAGTAATAATATATGGAGCTTTATGTGTCAAAAGCACGATATGATTGAGGGTCGCCGTAGTGGAGGGCTCCGGAAATTTCGACCGAGCGTTCGTTAACACGCACTGACATCGCGCAGTGTATACGGGCCTCGAGCATTTCGCCTCCGTCGAAATGCGACCGCCGCTGCCGTGCGGAATTATCTGTGTTAGAAAACTGTACACTCGCGGTAACAAACATCAAGCGCACTTAGCTTATCGTCCAAACCGAAGAAAGATTTTAAGTTCTACTATTACATAACCCACAACCACTTGTTAGCGTGGATGGGTGCTGCAAACGAAATAGATATGGTATTGCAGGATAAACTTCTGGTCACGAGATCTCCTTATTTATTTATTGGTCGACAGTGGCGTAGTTAGCTGGGGGTGGCTTAATAGTTAGACCCCCCTTCCCGGCCAGAAAAAAGAAAAATCTGGTTAAGCCCCTGTTGGACCACCGTGAGGAATTGACATCGGAAGTTCGAGACGGCGTAGCAACAGGGAAGCACATAAGAAAGTTGATAAATGATACTTAGATTACGTCACTGCGAGCATAGATGTCCATTGGGCACATAAATACTCGAGATGTATGCCCATATCTGCACTTTGTACCTCACTGTCACTTAGAGTGCAAGACGTCGTTTATGTGGCCTGCTATTGACTCGCAATCTTGTTCTCTCCGTGCGTTACATGTATTTCATCGATTTGTCATTGTTGTTTCTTTTTTTCGCAGGAAGAAGCGATTCACCGCACATGAGAGGAAGGTTAGTTGATTTTTTTTAATGTGTTAATTATACAAAGCGCGATAGCAAACGATGATGCTTCAGTGTGTGTGGTGTATGCACGTCGATGATATTTCTTGATTATAGATATTGTTGGGCAAGTGACACTAGCTTCATAATGGCTCCATGCATATGGCATTGGTCTGCTGCAAAGTGCGCACGCATTGCTGCGGGTAGCGATACGGTATCTTCGGAAGCTAATTTTGTGGAAATGAAGGATGGAAAGGACGTGGTGTCAAACTACTAACGTCCAGTCGATCAGCCGAACTAGGTTTCGAGTTGTCATGTTGTTAAAGGACCCCTAAGCAACCTCTGAAAATACAAAAGAACGAGCGCGTTATTCTCTCATGGCGTTTCCTGTCTTATCGGCACAATTCGTGACGTCAGCAGTCTGTTCGCGTGACGTCACGAGGAAATAAGCTCTCGATTGGTCCATATGCGAGAGATATCAGTTGTGAATTGTCTCCGACCCTGATTTGCCACTGCAGTCGCACGCCCATTCTGCTTTGTATCGCTTTACTGTCGTGCGCGATCAACTGATTTCACTTCATTTTGGGCATTTTCGACTGAGCAAGCAGAGATAACAGAGCGTAGCCGAAATGCGCGAAATCCCAGGCTCAACGCTTAGTGCGGAGTGCTGGCATTGTCCACGTGTTTTTATGAGAAATAAGCAGCGAGGAGGAATAGCGTTTGTAGGAAGGGTAGCGTGTAGAGAAACCACTGTCTCGTCTTTGAACCCGCAATGGTCTAGGGGTCCTTGAACGTTTTAGTTTAACCAGCGTTTGATGATTACCAGCTTACCGGAGCCGTAACACACGAGCAGCCGGAGTGGTGACGTCACACGGTGGCACAGAACTCAACTAAACACAAATGCTATTTATAGCAGTCCCTGCTAGCGTAAATGTTAACGGCGTAATCGTATAGACGCTTTTCTTTTTAAAAACCCTTCTTTTTACTGCAAGAACGCAAATAAGATGCGAAGTGCCACCAGGTATCTCTATCGGCATCCGGTAACCCCGGTATTGCGCAAATAGTTTTGTGTACGTTGGAATATCGAACATGCTAAAACTGTTAAGTGTATACATTGCCCCCTCCCCCTTTAACTAACGCGTCGGCACACACACACGCACGTACACACACAAGGGGTACCCCCCCCCCCCACTCCTAATTCCAGTCCTGCTTATGCACTCTACCATGGTCTGGTAGATAACTGAAACTGTAAAGAAAGAAAGAAATAAATAAAAAAGAACACCAATGCTGTCCTCCAGGATAAGCTGTCTCACAGATTAGCATCATTAGCTGCAGCAAATGGTGTAAACCCAATATTTCATACATTTGCAAACGAAGCGGACAAGCTACAGGATTTAAATAAAAATAGAGAAAAAGCGACGTCCACCAAGATAAACTTACTCAGTGCATTTGAATAGATACGGCACTTCGTCAGTATGGGCTACGCGACATGTGCACAGCCGTTCCAGACATGGGCATCAAGGAGGCACACAGGAAAGCGATGAGTGCGCAGCAAAACTCTAGCGTGGTCTTATAATTCGTGCTGTAATAATAATAATAATAATATAATAATAATATAATAATAATAATAATAATAATAATAATAATAATAATAATAATAATAATAATAATAATAATAATAATAATAATAAAAAGCCCGAAACAAAATTGGCGCGGAAACATGCCGGGAAGTATAGGCGGGAAAAACCATAGAGTTAGTCTGTAATGACTCTATGGGAAAAACAGGCGGAAGAGACATACACACGGGAAGAAACGGCGGCACATCGTTTGGATGGTGCGCGTTCCTTTCTTTTTCTTTTTTTTCTGTCATTTTACCGGTCAGATTTCTCGATCAAGCTACGGCAAATGGGAGCATCTTCGAAAAAAAAAAGAAATAAAAACGAGCGGAGCTACACAACTTCGCATTTCGATACACGCGTAACACACCGTATACTGCACGAAAAACGCCCAACGTAACGCAGAAACGCGACGTCTACAGTACGCGTACATGCGTACTACATCAAGAGAGATTACGCGGAACACACTACAGTTCAGGAAAAACACCCCAACGTAACGCGCAAACGCAGTACAATATGCGTACAGCAAGCGTAAAGAACCCTTAGGCCTAACATAATCGACAAGCCTCTCCAACCACGGCTTGTAGAAATCGTAAAACTCGTTTCAGCGTCATAGCGTAACAAAGGACGCAAGAATTTTGAAACAACTCCATGTGCAAATAACGAAACATGACTTGCAGAGCCAAGGATTGGAGAGTATGATTAGAGTTCAAAGCTTGAAGTAACACTCACCCGTCAAAAGATGTCGACGTCACGACCCATGTACTACTTACGTACACGTAACGTCGGCTTATCGCCTTATCGCTTCGATCCCGAATGAAAACGCCACAGTTCAAACGCCTTTGTCTGGTAGCGCAGCACAGTAAAGTTGTCCACTTGGTGTTACCACGCGGAGCATAAAACATAAGCATGGCGGGAAACAACGCTTTTCGATGCCCCGACACCACTGCTATGATCCACCTCGTATCGGTTACAACTTGCAAAATGACAATACGTCATTCGCGTATTAAGTTTGAAACGCAGCAATCTCCTTTAGACTGCTAAGCTCAAGTGGGCTGTTAAGGACTGTCAGGGCTGTTAAGGAAAATACTAAACGCATTAAAACACGTCCACCTCGCTCGCTTGACTCCAGTCAACTGACGTCTCTTTCCCCCAGACTCTTCAGACGTAACCAACGTAACGGGTGGAGTCCCTAGACCGACTGCGTTCGTCGCCACCAGTACTCCAGCAATCGAGGGATCATTATGACACGTAAAATTACCACATGTACACACAAATGACATAAGGGGGACAGTGACACTTCAACGCGAAGCGTTACTTACGATGGCTTTGTGAGCTTGCAAGGGTTTGAAGGGGTTCGCTTGAATTCGGTTTGACATTCGTGCGGAACGAAATATTACGCGGAATGAAAGGACCGCACGCGAAAGTGTGCCAGTGTACTGACGGTTGTCTTCGCATGAAGGCCTTGTTACATTAATAAACGAAAGGCTTCGCACAGGGATGGAAGTTTATTCAACATGTCTTATAGTAAGTGTTCCGGGTGTCGTGTCGGGTGTAGTACATGCGAGTATATATATGCTGGCAAATATTTCCCCCTCCTTTCTTACTGCGTGATATTGTGCGCGCGTTCTTGCTGTTATCGGTTGACTGAGAGGCGCAGGTCTCCTATTTGCCACGAGGTAGAACTGAAGATGGTGGTGGAGTTGGTTGAGGTCTAGGAGGAAGTTGGAAGCCGTGTTAACTGTGCATTGAAGGAGGCACATAAAATATTTCCGTCATTGTCGTCAAACTTTGGAGGTGCACTTAGAGATCGTTCACTCCAGTACGAAGTGTACCCAAGGTCCACACACAAAAAAAGAAGGAAAATATCATAAATATGGCATACCTTACATAGGGTAGAGGGGGAGGGTAACGTTACTTTTCCCTTCCCCCATAACATACGCCTTTGTGTTGACTTCGTGTGTGTATGTCGAGCCACGAGTCTTGCTTTGACTAACATTAATTTACGCTCCACTGAATTAGTAGCCCGCGCGACATGACCAAAAAATAAGACACATTTAACCTCCTGACATTTACTTTCAAAGGACACACGGGTGTAATCTCACCAATGACCGAAAGACAGCGTCGTTTTGCAGTCCTTGGAATCACCAAGGCTCTACGCCCGCGCAAGGGCTCTTATCAAGACTTCTCTTGTTTCCGCAAGGTGCACAATTTACATCCATGAATCATCGCAGGGATAAAATTTAGAGCGTTAACAAAACGCCTTTAAGTTTTGAGGCTAATGTCATAGGCCTAGCAAAGGGGGTGAGGTGTCGAGGGGTGTTTACACCTGCCTCAACAAGTAGCAGTATCATAGAGGCCAGTGTTGGCTAATGTTGGATAGTGTTTTCATACGTTGGTTAAATAACGGAATTCCAAGTAATGCTTATGGACCATCTGACAATTTTCCAGCAGGCATTCTCTATGCAATTTTTTCTTTTCAATTATCATTATTAGTTTTTGGCATGCAACAAACTTTTGCTATCTTCGTGTGTTAGCTAAAACGGCCTCTTTCGATGTGGAGAAGGGCTAGATGTTTGGAAAGACGCTAGCTTCAATTCCTGGCGCAGCGTCGTGGGAGGGGGGTGGAGGAGGAAGGTGAAAGATAGAAGGGAGAGTGGAAGGAAGATGCCATTCTCTGGAGATGATGTGCCCGCACCACAGAGCGCCAGGTCGGGTATCTCATTCCCCATTATAAGAAAACCGGCCGGAGTGCACACAATGCACTGGGAATCGAACTCAGTACATCCCGCTTTGAATGTGGAGAGAGAGAGAGAGACAAGCAAATTTAATAAGCATATAAGGCTCCCTGGTTACTGCGGGTGGAGCCCCTCGTCCAGAGCCCCACTGGCAACCGCTGTTCGCCGGGCCTGGTCAAGGGTCGCCAATGGGCCTCCCAACTTATTAGGGTATTGGTTTGAGCTAGTTATTGTCAGTGATGCATGACGTCGTTCCTTTGCGCTAAATCAAAGGGAACAATTAAGTGCACAAAAGGATGAAACGTGCATAAGCGCAAACACGTTTGTGCACGTTTCATCTTTCTGTGTCCTTGTTCACTTTGATTTGGCGCAAAGCAACGACGTTATGGTTTCCCAAGTCCAATTTGGAGAGTCGCGCCTCACACGTCCAATTCACGAGTCTGTGGACGCTATATACGACTTCAGCACGGCTGCGGTTTCTCCTGGTTCGTAGATGGTGTACGTGAAGATCCTGCAGGACGCCCTCAGCAACCAAGACGCGTGCCCCAACAGCGCCCTGATGGTGACGCCCGACGTGGAGAACGGTTGGTTCCTGGTGTCCTTCCACGTCTGGGTGCGACACGACCACCAGCCACTCAAGGACGCCGTGGCCGCCAAGCGTTTTCCCAAACCGGGCGCCACATACTTCGTGCATGGCGGCACGGGCACACTCTGATGCCCGGCCTGTCGAAACACCAGAATAATAAAGAAGACTCGACGATTTACTTGGGCACGACCGGTTTTTGAAGAGCAGGAACGACTGGGGCAGCGTATTGCCATAGCAGCTAGAACTTCCATCTGGACAGGCGTTACGCACTACGCGAGCAAGGACGTAACGTAGAAAAAGCACATACATACATACATACATACATACATACATACATACATACATACATACATACATACATACATACATACATACATACGTACGTACGTACGTACGTACGTACATACATACATACATACATACATACATACATACATACGTACGTACGTACGTACGTACGTACGTACATACATACATACATACATACATACATACATACATACATACATACATACATACATACATACATACATACATACATACATACATACATACATACATACAGCCCCGCCACGGTGGTCTAGTGGTTATGGCGCTCGACTGCTGACCCGAAGGTCGCGGGATTGAATCCCGGCCGCGGCGGCTGCATTTTCGATGGAGGCGAAAATGTTTGAGGCCCGTGTACTTAGATTTAGGTGCACGTTAAAGAACCCCAGGTGGTCGAAATTTCTGGAGCCCTCAACTACGGCGTCTCTCATAATCATATGGTGGTTTTGGGACGTTAAACCCCAGATATTATTATACATACATACATACATACATACATACATACATACATACATACATACATACATACATACATACATACATACATACATACATACATACACTAAACGGGCTTGTGATTTAATAGAATTGTGACAGAACAGAATATTATAATATGTGAAAGACGAACTTTCTATTTACATTTGTACATCACTGTACCAGAAATATAGACCACAGCTATACAGACCAAGCTTACAGGTCGCGGCTCGGTATTTCAAGTGTATAAAGGGGATATTAAAAGATTAAGGGAATTTAAGATATTCACTTAAGATCAGAATGACGATTGCTACAGTTCTTTTACTTTCATGTCAACAGACGAAAAATCTTTAAACATAGGGCGTCGCCAACGTTTCGACGAGTCTACTTGTCCTCGTGAAGCCAAGCGGACTCGTCGAAACGACGGGCCAGCGACGCCCCGTGCACGATGATTTTTCATCTACTCAAGCTCCCATCTTTCGCTGAACTTCTCCCTTTTATGGTTGCCACAGCCTTAATGAAAACCAGCAGGTAATGAAGTCAAGGTAGATATACGGGACGTTGATTGCACTGTTTCAAGTGTATCGTAGAAGCTGTGATGTAGATGTGAAGAAAGTAAAGTGCGTGAAAAGACAACTTGCCGCCGGCAATGACCGAAGGCGCGGGCACGTGGCTGCCTCCCGCGGCGGCCGCGGTAATTCTGCAGCTCGCGATGCTCAGATCAGCCAATGGCCGTGAATCTGGGTATATGGCGCCGTTATTTGGGTTTATGACATCATTTGTCGAGAGAAGAGGGAATGATTTCTAGCTGACTTTGCGAATTAATTGTAAATTCCAGGCCGCGTGCTGCGCCATAATGTTTGGCTCGCGTGTTCTCAGGAGCCTCGACTACCGATCGGCAGCGTTTTCTGACTACGTTGAAAAAGCGTTGCAGGGCCCCTTTGATCTATCTAACTAGTTAACTAAATTGGGTTTCATTGCGCAAGAGCAACTGAAACCGAAAGTGCGTCTTTCTAACTTACCTTGAATAAAACCGCGTTAGTCTTTGCAGCCTGATCCAACTGCACTACAGGTTTGATCTGCCATTAAGTTCAGATGATCAGGTGTGTTTACAGTTTTTGTTTTCAGCAATCTCCGTCTTGATTATCTTCATTATCATATCCAGCGCTCGACGGGACTCCAAGGTCTATACGTAGTAGACGACCAGCACGCTGACGGAAGCGCGTTTTATTGTTCACGGCCAGAGACGATCTCACAACACCGAGAACGAAACCTTCTTATCACCGAACCCCATTTGCCGTTCAACGCTATAGTGACCCCGTCAGCACTCTCGCATTCGTAACCTGTTTACTACAACTGTACTTATACTCAGAGCTCACGTGAGCCTCCCACTCACTAAGGCGATAGTCTCGTGCGGCACCTGATCGCGGGCGGCAAAGGTCATCCCGATAACGCAAGCAACTATGCACGCGCTGCGCGCAGTGCCAGCTCTTTAGATAAGGGGGCTAGCACCCCTCCCCTACACTCTACCCTCCTCCGGCGGTCGCAAAGCCGCTGTCTCGCGATTGAACGGCGCCCTCAGCAAGTGTATACATCCGCATGACGTCGACAAGCGATCGCTATCAAGCGTCGTGGACAGTTGCGTGTTGTTTGTCCTGAGTGTTTCTTCGCGGGGCGACGCCGCGGCCAGATCTGGATCTCTCGGTCGACATGCCACTCGCGCCGTCTATGCAGCCGTCGCGCCGCGACCGCAGTCAACGCTCCGAAGGTGTCGTCCGGCTATTATAAAGACCTAGATGCAGCAGGAGACGAACAACAGGGCGCCGGGCGCTCGGGCGCCCGTAGCCGAAGCGCTGCTCGTCGACAAGGAGGATAACACAGTCGCGAACGACGGCGATGGGAACATTGAATGCGCCATCGGCAAGTTCCGCGTGCCCCTGTTCCGACGTCTGGTCACTCCGAGATGCTTCCTGCTTCTCTTCTGCATCCTGGGAATCCTGCAGGGAGCTTACAGGACTTACTTCATCGGCGTCCAGTCGACGGTGGAGCGGCGCTTCGCGATCCCGTCCAAGGCGATGGGCCTGGTACTCACGGCCGAGAACATCAGCCCCGTGCTGGCCGTCATAGCCGGCTACTACAGCGGCGGCGAGAACTACAACCAGCCGCTGTGGCTCGTGTTCGGCATGCTCACGGTGGTGCTGAGCTGCGGCCTCTGCGTGCTGCCGCACTTTGTGTTCGGGCCGGGCCTCCCGCTGGCGCTGTCCCGTATGGCGCCCGGCCAGGAGACTGTCTCGGGGCTCGTTCCTGGAGGCGGCGGCGTCACCGCGTTGTGCGGGCAGTCGAGAGACGACGAGGACTGCCTGTCCAGCATCACCCTGGAGGGTGACGTCACCATCTTCATCATGTTCATCGCCAACCTGCTGAACGGCTTCGGCTCGGCCACGTTTTATGTGATCGGCATGACATTCATGGACGACAACGTGAGGAGGAAAGATTCTCCGATGTATTTCGGTGAGGAAAGAAACGACGAGGATGTGTTATGTAGCGATTTGTGCTTAATCATACGGCCCTTGGAGGTAGCCGTTGCTTGGTACAGCTTGAGGTATAGATGATGGGCGTGGTTCCGTATCCAATTTACGTGTGTTCTCGAGCGCGTTGTGCTGGGCATCATACATACGGAAGCATGGGCGTCGGTAGTGTGGTGCAAAAGGGCCACTTGCCCCGCTACCTCAGGCCACACCAGCTTTCCCCCCCCCCCCCTGCTCCTAAGGACAATATCCTGCTGGAGCGCATGTACGGGAGGGATTGAGTCGCTCGAGGCAACATACACGGGTAGGTGAAAGGAAAAACAAACATTCATCCGTTTGTAGACGAAGCTATGAGGAAATCCAAGCGGATTTCTCATAAAGAAAGCTTCCTATAATTGACGAAAAATTCGCCCTTGTGCTGCCCCCTGCTAGCCTGGTGGTTAAAGGAGTTGGTAGAGTGACTGCCTCGGAAACCTGTAGAACCCGGCTTCGAGCCCCGGATCGAGATGATCTTTTCGTCAACTAGAAAGCTGTCTTTCTAAAAAAAGTATGTACATATGGATTTCCGTGTAGCTTCGGATATAAACGGATGGGTGATAATTGTACCCTTTCATGAGCTTTCTCGAATTTGTATCTGTTTTTATGTTGTGTCACAAAGGCTTCGCTGGACGTCTTTTCTCCACTCTTTGTGAACAGAGAGGAAAGCTGCTATAAAAGCTGGCTGCATGAATTATTGGGCAGCGTCACTGAGTGACCGCTTTGATTTGGCTATTAAGGTTAGCGACATCAGCTCTCACTCACTCACTCACTCACTCACTCACTCACTCACTCACTCACTCACTCACTCACTCACTCACTCACTCACTCACTCACTCACTCACTCACTCACTCACTCACTCACTCACTCACTCACTCACTCACTCACTCACTCACTCACTCACTCACTCACTCACTCACTCACTCACTCACTCACTCACTCACTCACTCACCAGGGGCGTAGCCAGAAATTTTTTTCGGGGGGGGTTCAACCATACTTTATGTATGTTCGTGCGTGCGTTTGTATGTGCGCGTGTATATATACGCAAGCAAAACTGAAAAATTTCGGGGGGGGTTTGAACCCCCCCAACCCCCCCCCTTGGCTACGCCCCTGTCACTCACTCACTCACTCACTCACTCACTCACTCACTCACTCACTCACTCACTCACTCACTCCTCACTCACTCACTCACCACTCACCACTCACTCACTCACTCACTCACTCACTCACTCACTCACTCACTCACTCACTCACTCACAAATTTTTATTACTGCTAACATATATAGGTGAGGTATACTGCCCCCTTCACATCACCTACAGCAAACTTTGCTGTATTCCACCGGCCGCTGGGCCTCAGTGGCTGAGGCATTCTACTGCTGCACACTATAAGCGGCATTTCCATAGGGACGGAAGGCAGAACGCTCACGTGCGTTGGTTTAGTACTTGCACGTTGGGAAAACCACATTTGGTGAAAACTGAACTAGAGCATTTCCCGCCGTCCCCTGTCTTTACCACCACCGTCGAAATAAATAAATAAATAAATAAATAAATAAATAAATAAATAAATAAATAAATAAATAAATAAATAATTCTGGTTTCGCTTATACTAATGTTCGCCTCTCCGTGAGAGGTGAACGGCGACGTAAATTTTCAGTCGTTCATCGCAATATATACACTAAAAATTCGATCGAACGAAACCCGATTTTACGAAGTTCCCGATCTAACGAAGAAATTGAGATTTCCCGGCAATTACCCATAGGGTTCAGTGTCATCATCAACCCGAATTAACGAGCTAACTCGGCCACTGAACCCGATTTAGCGAAGTTTTCCTGAAGATAACCGGGTCAAAAAAGCGGTGATTTCCTACTAATTTTCACAGAGACGGGCTTTTTTTCGAGTGTATGCTCTAACGCTGTCGATTTTAAAACGTCTAGGGCACCCTACTCAAGGCTCAAGCTTTATTTTGACGATGCTGGACGATGCTGCATGGTTTATGCGACAGATTGCACCAATTTTCTCCTTGTACCTTTCTGGCTCGGCCTGGTCGCACAATCACAGCATTCATTCTGAGCGTCTTCGCATATCCGTAGCCTGTCATAGCCTCATGTGACCGTCCACCTCGCCTGCTCCCAGGACATGGTTCCTCCTATATCTGGGCGACAAGGGAGTCTGGGCAGTCTCGAGCCGACCTCGCGGACCTCGCGGACAAACGCGTAGGCGTGGATCGGTGGCAAAAACAATTTCGTCATAGCTTTTGCGTGTCGCTATGCGTAGAAACTTTTGATTTTGAAGACTGGAATATTCCTTCCCTGATTTTATGAATCTCCCGATTTAGCGAAAGAATTCGAACGTGGTCATCGCTTCGTTAAATCGAGTCTCAACTGTAGCAGAAAAAAAAATTGCATTGGAAACACGATAAACGAATGAAGTTGACACACGGCGATATGTCCATATACCCAAACGAAGGCGTGAACCACTGGCGGCGACGCTTTTCGCTTGTTTCAGTCCTGAAACACAGTCGAATTGTTTACCCCTCTGCATGTAGGATTCACTTTACAGTAAAGGGTGGGTGGTGTGACTGGAAGCTATATAATCTAGTGACGGATGTCAATCCCACAAACGGGAAAGTTCGATCAGCAATTATTGAAGTTTTTTTTTTTTTTCTCTTGCTGAAAGATGAGCCAGAGCTAAAGGCCGTAGAGCGTTACAGAGCCTCTTACTCCTATGTGCTTTCGGCATGCACGTACACGACTTACAATGCAAGTAAAACATTAGAGAAACCCTTCATGAATATATACTGCTATACATAATATTATTATGCTCATTCAAATTTTTGCACAAATCCATAGGCGTGCGCACGGGGCGGGGGGGAGGGGCAGGGAGGGCGGCGGCAACCCCCACCCGATTCACATAAGAGGGGGGGGGGGGGCGCAAAGTCAGCCACACATATTGACATAATAGAGAGGGGGGGCGCTGCGACTCGAGGGGGGGGGGCGCAATGTCAGCGCCATACATTGACATAATTGGGAGGGGGGGCGCTGCGACGAACTTTCGCTCCACTGATCTGAAGGGGAACCCTGCGCACGCCTATGCACTAACCAACAACGTACACTCCGGTGAAAATCAAGATGTTAGTGTGATTACATTTTAGGGGCGAAGCTCCTTAAGGCGGCACCCGTTCGTCCCTCGTAGTCGTAGTCGTAGTGCGTAACCAGTCTTACGCTTTGACCTCCAAGGTGGTGCCGGTGGGAGATTTTTCCTGTGCGTTGTTGAACAATAAAAAATCGCAGCGTTAGCTAAAAGCCGACTTCTTCTGTCTCTCATTCCCATAAGCAGCCATTCTTTACCTCCAAGGTAGTGCCTGGTGAGATTTCTCCTGTGCGTGATTAAACAATAAAAATTTTGTTCAAAACGCCGTTGATTGATGAAATAAACCAACGAAAGACGCCAGATGTTTTGTAAAAGCAAAACGAAAGAACGCCAGATGTTTGTAAAGCAAAACGAAAAAACGCCAGCTGCTTAACGAAAGACGCCAGATGTTTTCTAAAGCAATGGTTTTCTAAACAATGAAAATTCACAGCGTACATGTAAAATTAAAGTGAGCTGCAAGTCGTCATAACTCATCGAACCTTTAGTAGAAACGCGCCCGATCTCACGTCGGTGATGATGTACTGGGCAGAATTCACGGAAGATTCACGGTTTACCGATGAACCTCCGCAGCTTCGCCCACTCATCATCATTCACTCCGTGGATATGCTGTGATTTTTTTCATAAGTTGCCCGAGAATGTCAGAGAAAGGTTTCGATACGTTGCTTAAAAAGAGGCTCACAAAAATCATTTTTACATTCAACAGTGTTTAATAGCCGAGGTATTTCAAAAACTGAGACCCTGACGTTCGTAGTTAGTACGCGTTAATTAACTTATTAATCGCTCATTAAAATATTCATATTTGTGCGTCTGTAGTAAGGGATATCCTACAGTAGGCGCTTGTCAACTTGCTGTATACGCGACTTCAAAAGTTTGTCATGGGTACCTGAAATTAGGAACTGTCCCCAAAATTAACAACGGCATGGACGCTTGTTTGGTTAGAACTTAGAACAAATATGTAAACGATTTAGAGCAAAAGGTGCGTCAGTTTAGAAAAAGTCTAGAGGCGATTCAAATCCTTGACATAGGTGACTGATAGTCGCACTCACACGTCGGCGCTCGTGTGCCCTGCAGTGTATTCCTTGGGTTGACTTTGCGTTTCGCGCGCGGACGAAGGGGGATCTCAGAGGCAACATGGAAGGAAGCGCGTGGTTGAGTTCTACTGCGCCAGGTGCCGCAACGATCCCAGCGGCTCACACGAAAAGCGTCTGATCTTTCAATGAACACATTCAATTAATTTTCATTGATTATAGCGACAGTTAATTGGTCCTTATCTTAAGTAAGCTTGTACTCCGATATCCTATGTATCCAATACGACTCTTGACTTGGACCAGAGCCATCGATTTCGTACCAGTTTCCTTTTCTAAAATGCAATCTCTGAATATTCGGAAAACTGGAAGTAAGGACTCGACCGGAAGTGCTTGAAAGAGAAACAAGAATGGAACAAGTTACTAGGGCCACTATGTACTCTTTTATGGGTGAGTGGTTAGGCGTCCCGAAAACTAGGCATGAAATCTCTGTACAGAACACTCGGGCGATGTGTTCAAAAAAAGCGTGATCGACTTAAAGGGGTCATGAACCACTTTCCAAGTAATGATCTAATGACCTCAGTGTCGGAGTTTACTGCCTCCCGAATTGATTGCCGCAAAAATTTCTCGAATCCGTGAAGAGTCAGCGGAGTTACGGGGGTTTGGCGCACGCTCCCAGCGCTTTCTCTCTGTTCTCGTGCCGACGAGCACACTGGAAGCTAGACAGGGAGGGATGGCACGGGGGAAAGAAGTTACGTCAGCGCGCGTCATGAAACGCGATTGCTCTCCCGCTGTGATTCGCTTGCGCGAGTGCGGCTACCATGTACTGAGGAGTGCGGCGCCGGCAAGTGGCGGCACCTCGCGGCAAGAAGCTTATCTGATCCGAACGCCGCTCTCGATTTACGTCGGCTATCAGCCAATAAGCATGCTATGTCTCTTGCGACGTAAACTGGCAGATCCGCGACGTCAACGTGCAGACGCCCCGCCCACCGACGAGAGTGAGAACCGGCCTCTGTTTGAAAAGAGGGTGCCTGGGGAAACGGAAACTTCGCGCTCCGCTTGTGGCCTTTACGCGGCGCGCACGACTGTAATATTTGGCAGAGCAGTTCATAGCCGCTTCAGCTTTCCGCAGGATGTGTTTTTTCAACAAGCCCAAGGAGTGCTTCATGACCCCTTTAAGAGATTTCTACTGACGGCATTGAGTGCCATCAGTACTACCACTGTGTTTGGAACAAGTACAAAGGATTTAGAGCACTATTTGCTCTGCTATGGGACAGCGGTATGCTGCCCCGCAAATGCCACTGTGGCTACACGGAGGAGCTATGCAGGCCGGGACCTATGTGTAAGATAGTCGAATTTTGCCATAGAGATACACGTTCTTGTCCCAGGTACTGTATGAAAAACTTCAGTGTCTCGACAAATTTTGTCGGAAACCTTGACATCAGCACTCAGTCAAAAATAATACTGTAGTTAGAAACGAAGAATTTTTATTTCCGATGTGTCTAATGGTTGCACTAACAGGCAAAAATTGGTTGCACTTTGGAGGAAAATTAGCTGGTGCAACTCTCTTAGGGAGGAAGACAGGTGAACCGTAGTTTAGTGGCCGGAGCTTAATTGTATTTTGATGTTGTAACCATGCACTTTGGTTGTAGCTAAGGGGGTTTAAGAAGAAGAAGAAGAAGAAGAATAACTTTTATTGGGGAAAAGGGAAGGGGTCTAGGAGCTAGATGGGTGGGGCCCCATGTCCAAGGCTCCACTGGCTTGTCCCGCCAGCCGGACATGGTCCAGGAGCGCTAGTTGCACCTCCGGGTCCGAGCTAGCGAGGAGTGCCTCCCGTTGCTCCAAAGAATTTTCTATGTGGTACTTATGGTGTAGGCAGTTGAGGTTATTTGGCCTTTTACTGCAACCCCATGAGATATGGTAGAGGGTTGGTGGCAAGTCGCGACACCACGGACAATCGCGCTCATACAACGTCGGAAAAATTTTGTGCAATCGCAACAAATTTGGATAGACCCTCGTTTGAACTCTACGGAGGTCCACTGCGTCTTCCCCTTTAAGAGATTTGTGGGGGACGCCATATTTCTGCCGTGCGCATCGCTGATGAGCAAGAAGCTAAAAAAAAACTTCCTTTGTTGCTGACCAGAGGGTTGCTACCAATGAGATTTAGCCTCCTTGGTTGCTACGTAGCTTTTATTGGAACGCGGAGGAATAAAAATATTGGGGGAGCATTATATAACGCAGCTAATAGTGCTGGCAAGCGAACGCTCCTTCAATTCACTAGAGTCGGTCCAACACGTGATCTCTGAGACGCAGCCTATTCGCGGAGTGTGTTTGTGCGTTTGAGCTGCCGTAGCTTTGCCTGCGCTGAACTCGCGCTCTATAGATAGCTTGCACGTGACGTCATGGACGCACCTTCTCAACGTACTGGCACTCCACAATGGCGGCTTTGAGGACAAACAAGTTGCGGTTAACCTGCTTCAGTGTGATAGGCAGGAACGCCTCTGCTCAACTATAACGAAAGAACATGCATGTGATGTTTTGATAACATTAATGTGTCATCGCAAACGTCGCGTACCCCGATGCTGGTGCTCCAACACGGTGGTTTCAGTGATGTCAGTGGAAGCCATCTATAACGTGGGTCACGTGTCGGACCGATTCTTCATTCTTTGGATCGAGTTGTGTTGCGCGACGCTTCCTCCTACTTTTTCCTTCCTCCATGCGTTGGACGGCCCAGTGTTGCTTAGATTGGCCGCTAGGGTCACGAATCAAATGTGACGCGCCCACGCGTCCGCCCTATAGTCTGGCCAAGTCTGGCTACGGTCCACCCACTCAAAGCAAGCAGAGACGCGCGCGCCGCGTTCGCGTCGTCTCCAGTCACGGCTCAGTTTTGCTTCTTTTGTCCGCTAGGTTGTGTATTCTGGCGCTACAGTCGCAAGTGAAAACTCCACAGCACATTGGCTATAGTTATGGGTAGATAAAGATAACAATGTTTAACAATGATAACAATGTTTATTGCCGGATAATTTAAAGGGATACTAAAGAGAAAAACGATCTTTCTCTTATTTTAGTAAATTATACTTTTTGACGATACCAAAATCACCACGCTTGCCGCGAGAAGAAGCGAGAAAATGCGCAAAAAGGAAATGCGGGTGACGACACCACCTCGAGGTTCCCGCACCAATCGCCGTGACGTCATAAATTTTGACTGCGTCTGCTGGGTCCTACGTAGTTCATAATAGATAAAAGTAAAGTACATTGTGCTCTGAGGGGGCGAGAGACGTAACGTACCAAGTTTCAGGTAATTTTGTTGAACCAACGTCGCCAAAATACGAAAAGACACTGAAATCCGTGATGTCATGTGCGGAGATTACGGAGCGAAATTTCAAATGAAACTTTGTCCTTGATTTTCTGTTTTTTAATAAACCTATGGTGGTGAAATTAACGCCAACAAAGTTTTGAGAGCGTAATTTATCAATCTTAACTTACTCATTGGATCACTTTAGTGTCCCTTTAACCTGATTTATCGCCTGGCTTACTTCTCCAGGTGCTAGATGATGACTATGACACACACACACACACACGCACACACACACACACACACACACACACACACACACACACACACACACACACACACCACACACACACACACACACACACACACACACGCGCGCGCGCGCGCGCGCGTGAGTTGCTTGTAGTGTTTCGTAGAGGTCTGCTGCTCTTACGAACACCGCCATCGCTTTCAAGGCGCACAGGTGATATTTTGCTCCTGGCCGAGAAGGTTGACTCCTGGCCGAGTCGCGTTGCAGGTGCTGTGTCAGCAAGGTTTGCGATAACGTTTATTGTTGGAGATTACCTTTCAGGAAGGCGACTGCAGGGCCTTTTTCAGGTAACACTGCACATTCTGGCGCGGAAGCGCGTGGATTAAACGTCCCGAGGAGCAGAGGATTTGTTGGATCATCTTGTTTGGGTCGACGAAAGGTGGCGATAACGCGTGTGGCTCTCGCTTATCGTTTGCTTTTCTCTGACCGGATGACCGGGAGCAAGGGGAGGGGGGGGGGTGAGACTGAGTGCTTTGACGGCCGCGCCTGGGCACTGACACAACAACCTGAACTGGATTTTTTTATTTTCCTGTTTTTGCCATTCGTATCGCGTCGGAGGCCCCGAAGAATCCGCGAGGGATGCAACGGTGCTTAGTGCAATGGTCAAGCCTTCGGCCTGCTTATCTTGGAAGTACCGCAGTCCTGCTCGAGGGGAGATGATGTAATCAGGGTTCTGCCCAGATGACCGGAGCCAGCCAGAGTCCCGGGGAGATGTCGAGGAGACGAGCCCAGAGCTGTTAACAGTAACGTTTATTTACAGGTAGCGTGTTGCTACATGATGGGGTTAGCATCATGGAAGCTCTCGGCGCTCGTGAGAGCTTGAGAGAACTTGTGAGAGCTCGTCGGGAGCGCATCGGCGCTCGCATTTTATGTCCTGGTCTTCCCAGGGTTCCCTGTAGGAAAAAACAATGGAGGCCAGGACAGTCCAATGAAAATTTCCATCTTCACCTCCGCCCCCAAAAGGGGAAGGTGAAACGTCGCCTCCTTCCCAACCCACGAAAGGAGAAAGAGGCACATCCAGTTCGTCCCATGGCGAGGGAAAAACACTGCCCACCGCGCACACACGGCACAGCACGAAGACGTTGAGTCTTTCGTGGAAGTCAATTTCGTAGTCTGTTGCAATGATGGTTATGCGCGAGGCAGACCACGAATTGTGGAAACAGCGGCAACAAGGCGCCACGGAGAACGTGGGAAATGCATCCGCAGACGGTTCCCAGTCGCTGGGTCCTTTGTCCGGGGCACCTTGACGACAAAGCAAGCCGCCTCGACGGCCAACAACTCTTCCTAAACTGTCAGTCGGTCAGGCGTGCCCAAAGGGTTTTACGAGGGGCGCAGACAACCTGAGAATATTACACGAACGACCTTCGTGTTGTCGCCGCTCTTGGTGCATCTCTGGAACCGCTGACCCGGAAGAAATCAGGGTAGTCCTAGCCGCAACGTCTCATGCGTCAAAGCGGCACCAAGCCAGGCAGGCCGATCATAACAGCCCGTCCACCGTCACAGGAGGTCTCGAAGGGGTTGCAGCACCAAAGCACTCCGCAGAGACCGTAGATCTGCTCCCTTGTAGACGTTGACGCAGGCTGCACCAATCTCTGGACCTGAGCCATGGCCAGCAAACGCCGGAAACGAACCACGCAAGACCCGAGGCACAATAAACATAGAGCACTCAACTGACCTCGAGAAATGCCAGGTTACAGTTTTGGTAAAACTCCCTAGAAATTTACAATTGGTGCGCTCACTCGTGAAACTCAAGAATCAGATAACGAAGCCATGACAAACTCAGACCTACTACGTGCGAAGCAAATCAACAGCCTTACGTTTTGTATCATTTCCCAGAGAGATTCACAGCGTTCAAGGCACGCAGGTGCTACGGGCGAAACAAAACGAAAGGAGGTAGTTAATGAATTACGCCTCTCGCAGTATAAGTAAAACTCAAAATCAAACTTGCGCGTATGAAAAGAAAACAAACAGAGAAACAAAAAACCTACACTACACTGATGCGCATACTAACAAGTGTGCTGCAATTTACACAAGGTTTATACAGAGGCTTTTACCCTCAACCTACTTCTCTGTTAAAAATCAACTAGCGCAAAACCCTCTACTCGGGTGTTACGTTTCGCTAAATGTAAGCAAACACAGTACAACAAGTATCTTAATGTCTGCAGTTATCATGAGGAAGAAAATAAAAGTTACAAAAACCGCCATATTCCTTGCTCATCTGCAGACACGCGAACATTAAAAGCAAAACAATTCAAAACTGGATACAAGAGAAATTCTTGGTAGCCTTACACTGTCCGAACATTATGCGGATAAAATAAAATCAACAAAAGCAAAAACCTACACTACACTGCAAAAACATAAGGTTTAAACAGAGGCTTTTTACCTTCAGCCTACTTCTCTGTTAAGATAAACTTGCGCGTAAAACATAAAACAGAGAAACAAAACCTACACTTCACTGCAAGAACAGAAGGTTTAAACAGAGGCTTTTACCTTCAGCCTACTTCTCTGTTAACATCAGCGTTAGTTAACATCTACTCGGGTGCTAGCTTTTGCAAAATGTAAGCAAACAAGCAGTTTAGCAAATATCTTAATGTCTGCAGTTAAGATGAGGAGGAAAATAAAACTTTCAAAAATCGACACAGTCCTTGCTCATCGGCAGACATGCAAACGTTAGACAGCTAAACAAAACAATAATAAAACTGGATACAAGACAAATTCTTAGTATCCTTCGTGACACTGCGTAATTTAATGCGGCACCCTTTCAGACGTGCTCTGGGGGGACGCGCATACCACAGTTGTCGATGGGCCAGATCGCGACGGAGGGACAAAAAGCCAACCTGTCCGAAGCACACAGTGGCGGTGACCTTTGCTCCGCGGGCCCCGAACTTCGACAAAGAGCTCCCCGAACAGCGGTCACCCTCTCGCAAACTTGGGGGAGGACCTTTGTCGTTACAGTCGCGTACGCACCACCTCGCCTTGCTCCACCGTTTAGCCTTCACCGAAGATGAGCGACCCCTTCGGCGTCTCTTTTTCTTGGCCCTCGCGGCACGCTTTATGCTTAATCTCGATTTGTGCGAGACCCGCAACTTTTGACTTTTAGAGAACTTTTTCGGGGTTTCCAGTCTCCGCTCGAGGCAACTTGGACCTTTCCCCTTTCCCCGAAGTTTTCGTTGGCGCCTTTTTCTTTCGGGGCGGCACGGAACGCTCCCCCGACTCGGCAATAATACTCGGAAGTAAATTGCTCAAAACTCCAGGCGGCTCAACTGGTTTATCCTCGGCGTTATTTCTAGCTGTCTGCACTTCAGAAACAACGCTACAATCGACACTTGCTAAACCAGCCGGCTCGCCATCAGATGTCTCTCCTTGATGAGAGTCATCACCTCGCGCTAATCTAAGCGCTTCTTCCTCTCGTGGTAAGCTAAGCGCCTCATCATCTGAACTTTTACTGTCTGCGCTTTCTGCTTCCGGAACCTCATGAGCAGACTCACAGGCTATCGGATCCGTCATAGCTGCCGCCGATTCGTCACCAAAACAAAGGCCTTTCGACAGCATATCCACATCATTCTGAGAGGGATAATGCTCGGGCAGGTTTTGGGACACCAAAGTTTTCGTGGCGAGCAGTCTGAACGGTCCCCCACTCTCAACGCGGGCTAATGGCAAACACACTCTTTCATTTTCAACTGCTTGCCATGCGCACGGGCGTTCCCCTGTGGTCACCTCATTTGTCGAAGAGCACGGATGTACACTATCAAACGTTGCGGCAGAGTCCCGCGGTACGTTTTCCTCAACTAATTCCTGAATGGGGGGTTTCAATGGTTCCAGATCATTGTCGCTGCTGTCCCGAAAACAGAGAGCATTCCTAGGCTTGCGGCAGCCGATTGCGATGTGACCTAGCTCTTTGCAACGGTGGCATACAACCGGCTTCCTAGCCTTAAACGCCTTTTCTTTCTTTCGATCTTCTGAGTGGCTCACTGTAGACGTGGACTTAGCAGGACTGCCCTTCTTTTTCTTATCTGAGGGTGCTATCCCGTTATTCGGGTTACTTGATGCCTGATAAAGTGCTAAAGCCAATCGCCTTTTCTCATTTATCCTGTCTTCTTCAGCCCATCTTTTGTTCTTCTCAACTTCCTCCCAGCACTCCTCAATTTCATCATCCTCCGCCCCGCATTCCTGAATAGCCTTAATCAGCTGTGACTCTCTCTCTTCTCTCCCAACCTTAATTCCCAGCTCTTCACACAGTAGTAAGAGGTCTGGTCTCTCTAGCTTCTTTACCAACTCCATGGTCTTCACGAGTGAGGACTTTCTACCCGCCGCGACGTTAGGTAGCGAACAAGCGAAGCCTAGACGCACGGTAAAACACTGCCAGTTTTAGAACATGAAAGCTAAAATGGTGAATAGCTGTGACGTATGGTAGCGGTACAACGAAGCCTATACGCACAGAAGATTACACACAGATTTAGAAAACTTCAAAAGCTAAAACCTGGCAAAACTCAAAGAAAGTCAAGCACTCACCATATCGTTGAGGCCCGAGTCAAGCATGGGTCATCCCGTTGCTGCTAACCAGTTGGAGTGTTCCAGTTGTCAGCAGCATCCCACCGCTGCCATCCAGTTGATGTAATCAGGGTTCTGCCCAGATGACCGGAGCCAGCCAGAGTCCCGGGGAGATGTCGAGGAGAGGAGCCCAGAGCTGTTAACAGTAACGTTTATTTACAGGTAGCGTGTTGCTACATGATGGGGTTAGCATCATGGAAGCTCTCGGCGCTCGTGAGAGCTTGAGAGAACTTGTGAGAGCTCGTCGGGAGCGCATCGGCGCTCGCATTTTATGTCCTGGTCTTCCCAGGGTTCCCTGTAGGAAAAAACAATGGAGGCCAGGACAGTCCAATGAAAATTTCCATCTTCACCTCCGCCCCCAAAAGGGGAAGGTGAAACGTCGCCTCCTTCCCAACCCACGAAAGGAGAAAGAGGCACATCCAGTTCGTCCCATGGCGAGGGAAAAACACCTGCCCACCGCGCACACACGGCACAGCACGAAGACGTTGAGTCTTTCGTGGAAGTCAATTTCGTAGTCTGTTGCAATGATGGTTATGCGCGAGGCAGACCACGAATTGTGGAAACAGCGGCAACAAGGCGCCACGGAGAACGTGGGAAATGCATCCGCAGACGGTTCCCAGTCGCTGGGTCCTTTGTCCGGGGCACCTTGACGACAAAGCAAGCCGCCTCGACGGCCAACAACTCTTCCTAAACTGTCAGTCGGTCAGGCGTGCCCAAAGGGTTTTACGAGGGGCGCAGACAACCTGAGAATATTACACGAACGACCTTCGTGTTGTCGCCGCTCTTGGTGCATCTCTGGAACCGCTGACCCGGAAGAAATCAGGGTAGTCCTAGCCGCAACGTCTCATGCGTCAAAGCGGCACCAAGCCAGGCAGGCCGATCATAACAGAGATGAGATGGTGACCGGTGACCCCCTCTTAGAAGGCTATAAATGCGTTCTCCGTTCGTCATTGTTTCTTAAGCTCTCTCTTTACTGTGCTCGACTTCGAGAAACGCGTACTGTTAAGAAAGAAAGAAAGAAAGAAAGAAAGAAAGAAAGAAAGAAAGAAAGAAAGAAAGAAAGAAAGAAAGAAAGAAAGAAAGAAAGAAAGAAAGAAAACGTAGCGATGTTATTGTCGTAATCCGTTATCGTGGGGGCTTCCACTGTCTGGAAAGCGTTTTGCTTTGCGATGTAAGTACCTGCCGCTGCGTCGCTCTAGTCTTCATCCGAACTTGGAGCCTCCTGTCGACTAAAGCAAGTTGTGACATGGTGCGTTTGTTAACTGTGGAAACAGTTGACGTAACACGCTAACGAAGTTGGCACCACGAATTTCAAACTGTGTTTACTGCACCCGTTCATTCGCCTGTTGTTGTTGTTGCTTTCTAAGTAGTTTCCGCATTGAAAAATGTATTTTGCCTTCTGTCAAATACCTTCTGGTGGAGGTAGCTCGAGTGTTCGAAGTACTTTGAATGGGCTCTTTGTCGAATTCTTCAAATGATAACCCATATCCGACAGGCAGATGCTGTAAAAATTGGGGACGTCACAAGCACCTGGGGCAGGAACCGAAGAGTAGTCTATATACACACGCCTTTCATTTCGTCTTCTCTTCTGGCTTACAAAGCTTCTTTTGAAGCTAACAGAGAGAAATGAATAATACGAGAAAGGCAAGGGGGTTAAGCGGAAGATAAATATCCAGCATGCTGTCTTGCAGTGGGGAAGGACAGAATTTAAGGTATGAAAGAAAGGGTATTAGAATATAGAGAGTGTGAGAGGTGAACTGCTTTGCTGTTCCTGATGATGTGGTGATGTTTGTTGGAGCAAGGGGCGCTGTGCCGTCGCAGAAACCTGATTGCGGAATACTAATAATTCTGTGTATTTAGTACGCAAGAAGTCGTCTGGCACTACTGTTAACATTTGTAGGTGAGACTAAGTTAAGTGGCTGGTAGTGAACTATAGGTACGCGTCACCTGCACGCTTCTTGGGCAAAAAGCAACACCCCTAATGCGAACCAGAGGGTGTTAACGTTAGCACCCTACTGAAAAGGTTTACTGTTCCAAAATAGTGATAATAAGGTGTAAAAGGGTATAATAATTCGTGGGAAAACCTACGCGCACCCTTTTTGCACGCTTTCGAGAATAACTTGTTTTCCTGTGTACGCTACAATTAAACAAACGTTTGGGCGGAGCCATTTCTGGCCATGTCTGCTATGCTAACACCGCCTGTAGCAACATGACCACCACCGCCACAATAATTAAGGCAACGCTTCTCTTTAGTGACCTCTTCCAAGTTCTTGCCACAAAACAGAACACACACGTGCACAGAGCCCTCACCTTTTATTGTCCGTACATTGTGCATTGTATACTTTGCCATATCTTGTTTTATCTCTTTTCGCACTCCTCTCTGCAGGTACGATGTTCGCGCTTCGCCTGTTTGGACCCTCCATGGGTTTCTTCTTGGCTTCGTATTGCCTGTCCCATTACGAGATACCTTATGGTATGTATGTGTACAGCTGTACCTGTATATGTGTTATTTGTGTGGGAGCCAACGACATTAACGATAGTGCCGAGGCCAAAGGGGCCCTGGACTAAACAGGGTTCCAATCACTCATTCCAAGAATTTTCTCTTTTGTATAAAGTTTCAATAATACTACTAAAGAAACAACTTGGAGAAGTTGAATTGGGAACAACGGTTATCGATCACTTGGCAGAGTTCAATACATGGTTGAAAGAAAGAAGGCCCAGTCCGCAAATTCGCAGCTTGAGCTTTAGAAACCGATTGCAGGTCTACACAAATCCGAAAAACTCTTATACTAATAAAAATTGTTAGGGTTTTACGTCCCAAAACCACAATATGATTATGAGGGACGCCGTAGTGGAGGGCTCTGGAGACTTCGACCACCTGGAATTATTTAACACGCGCCGAAATCTAAGTACACGGGCCTCTCGCATTTCGCCTCCATCGAAATGAGCCGCCGCGGCCGCTATGACTCTACTACGAACGACAGTAAATATTTGTGAGGGTCTTCTCTGGGTATTTTTCGGATTCCCAAAATCTGCCCAAAGACTTCCTTCGCAATGAATTTACTAAATACGTTGCGATTCCTCACTTTACGCTCAAAAATTTTCGACTACACTGCTGTAAACTGGATTATGATGTCGACACTCTCCATAACAGCCGGTAAAAGTATATGCAGTACGCTACGTCGCCTTGATATCAGCGACTCCGCTCCGTACACAATGCACCATGCAGGGCCTTCCCGATTCTGACCATGCGGCCGCAAGTAGCCGCTGCCGGGCGAATAGCGCTGTGGAACAACCCTACACAAATTATTTGTAAAAAGGGCAATTATTTGTAAAAAGGGGAAATGGAGTTATTTGTCTTGAGCGGGGCACAGTCATCACATGTTTCTGACTCCTCTGACCGTGGCCTTATGCATGTGTCGCAGACCAGCAAGGCAACGCGGGCATTGCTACTGTTTTAAAAAATTTGCAGTGACTTAGCTCGGCTATGCCAGGATATACGTAGCGTTAGCAAAGGTTCAGCTGATTATTCTTAGCTTTCCAGATTGCCTAGGATTATTAGCCTTCTTCTGTTCATTCTTCGTACGCTGAACCGCTAATTGCCAGGCAACTACTTCGGGATTCGATGAGAAAAGCTTCTCGGCTCTTCTGCGCCGTTGGGCAGCATTTGCGCTGTCCTTCTCCATGGCGTTACCCACCTGCAAACGCCAGTCAGAGGCGCTATCAAGCGGCTCCAGCACAGTGTCAGACGGCGACTGCACAGCGAAGGCGAATAGCTGCGCGCGCTCTGGCGCCAATACGTCTGCCAAGACTACGACGTCACTCCTCCGGAAAGCGCAGACCGGCGGCGGCGAGTCGCGCGCGGCGGTGGCGGAGTCTGCGCGCGCGCCGGCGCCAGTTTGTCTGCCGCCGCTACGACGCCACTCCTCCCTAACGCGCAGACAAGCGCGGCGGTGGCGGAGAGCGCGTGAGGTGCCGGCTCCGGTGAGCCAGCTGCGTGACATCACTGATCCTCGCGCATGCGCAGCACGGCTCATGACGATACACGCGAAATGGGCTGCGGCTAGGCAAGTGTAGCTAACGCTACAAAACCACCGGCTTCAATGATCAACTGTAGGTACGTAATAGACAGGCACACACGTACCACTCTGACAGCACCTTCATTCCTCTTCTTTCTTTTCATCTCTTAATGTCTTTCTCCCAGCGTAGGGCAAAACGCATGCTCGTCTGGTTGGCCTCCCTGCCTATCCTTCCTTTCTTCCTCATCCACCTCCTCAGGAGGAGGAAGGGTGCAAATGCTTACTTCGGCAAGGCTTGTATTTACGAAAGTCCACGTCCCCAAGCGTAAAGGCTTCAGTGAGCGTTGCGGAGTTGGGTAAGGTCATATGTAGGAATAAATTCTCAAAAAGTAGAGATAAGGTAGGAAAAAAGCGTGCTTGTGATTCGACGAACAGTGGTGCGACAGGCTCCTGATTACGCCCGTCCCGAAGGGTTGCTGCTCGGGCGAGCTTGTCGTCCATTTTCTTTTCGTACGTTTCTCATCCGTTTCTTTCTTATGATGTGCCGCGCTAATGCACGCTACGATTATGTCCGTCTTCTTCGCCAGTGGACCCGGGCATCATGAAAAGGGATCCTCGCTGGATCGGTGCTTGGTGGCTGGGATACGCCTTCATCGGGGTCCTCGTCATCGTCTTCTCATTGCCCATGCTGCTCTTTCCCAGGAAGTTGTGGAAGACCAGGATGGCCGACGTCGACCACAGGGTCAGCCTCGCCTCTGGCACGGCGACCGTTGACGCTGTAGGTACGACCATTTCGTGTGTACTTCCTCTCACGCTTACCGCGTTTCACGTATCCTTCGTAATTACCGATCCCACACATGTCCCACATACTGACCGACATTTCTGGACCCGTATGTCCCGGGATTTCCGCCATGGACCTATGGTGAGATATGACCATGGAGACCCATAGGTGCCGGGACCTCACGGGACCGATGGGTCTCTATGGTCAGGTCCCTTATATGGTCATGGTATATCCCTACGGTCATGGTCCCGGGACCTGCTGATCCATAGGGCCATTGGTTCCTCTTTCTTCCTTCACGATCTCCATTGTTCGCAGTCCGGAAACGCTTGCGGAATTCTGGTTTGTTTCATTGACCTGATTCGTCTTTCTGTCTTTTCTTTTTTTCTTCGGAAGAGCTTAAAGAAGTTGTGAAGAGACTTCTGCGCACTCCGTTGTTCATCTGTCACGCTGCCGCGCTCGTGTTCACTGTGAACGGCCTCATGGGATTCTTGCTTGCCACGCCCAAGTACATGGAGACGCAGTACAGGCGCTCGGCGGCTACGGCCAGCCTCTTCTCAGGCAAGTTACCGTAGACAACTTCGATGCTGACGCGGAAAGATGTTCTGCGCGCCTTTCGCAGTCGTCATTCTACGTTTCTAACGCATCACAGGCGAAGCGAAAGTGTCACCACTGTAACAAGTTTAGGGTATATTTGTTGTCATTGCAAGGTTGGAAAGTCGGGAAATGGTTCGTCTTCAACGGTATATGCCACTTTTGACAGGGAAGCGAAAGAACATGCGAAATCCCATGTCTTGCGTACTTTTGCTGGGCCCCGTCACAAGTGCTGTGTTTGAAGATGGGAGGGCATACACTGTTGGAGTCCTTCCATTTCACCCTTGCCCCTCAGACTTTGTACGAAGTTTCAGGGGCTTTACTGTGAACTGGTGAGGTTTCATCGTGGGTCATTTCTTCCTGTAGAGAGAGAAAAGAAGAGTCGTGGGTCTATGGAAGTAAATCATTCGTATATGATCTATATCGTTCTATAGTCAACATTCATAGTGTGAAACGCTTGAAAGGGTTTGTCGTTCATCGAAATGAATATCTGAGACTTCAACTGTATGAAGACGAAAGAAGCCACGTATTCTTGCTACCTTTCTTTATCCTTACCTTTCTGTGATTGTATACTATAGCGTATACGTATATAGTGTGCTACCTAAATAAAGATAAGCTAGGCGGGGTCTTGCAGTCATATGAGATGACGTCATTGCTCCGATAATGGCATAACAGTCAGCATTAGCCCTTTTATACTGCTGCACCTGGATGTTTTGCGTTTTTCTTGAACGAATCAAATGAGCAAAACTATATTTTTTTAGCAAACCAAGGTGCCGACAGCCGGCTATTCCTTATTCGTTTCTATTTATAACAACAGAAAAACGACGCTGGCAGCTACTACTACTACTACTACTACTACTACTACTACTACTACTACAACTACTACTACTGCTACTACTAAATGTACGTTCCTTCTGCAGGCTCGGCCTCTCTAGTAACCATGCTGCTGGCCGTGCTGTTCAGCGGCGCAGTGGCCCGGAGGCTGAAGCCAGGCGCGGGCATTGTGTCCGCCTACATCTTGGTCGTCGACGTGCTACTGCTCGCATGCTTCGCTGCCTCTCTGATGCTTGGTTGCCAGCAGCTGAACATGGCCGGAACGCCGCTGCCAAATGGCGAGTGGGTGACTCAATCACGTGACGTGTTTTGCTGACCCGTTTTGCTTTGTACTTGAGTACTTTATGTCGATAGGGCCTGACGTTGATAAGTACTATATGTATAAGTACATATAGTATCAAGTACTATATGTAGATAAGGATACTAAGAGTCGATAATGCCTGATCAACTCACGATAAGAAAATTCACAGGGTCCCTTATGCATTCGCCCAATATGACTCGAAAGCGAAAGCCACCCTCTTTTTCTTCCCAGTCGATGTGTTGATCACACCCCCCCCCCCCGGCCCCGCCTCCCTCTGAAAGCTTTCTGAACGTAACGTGGTTTCGCACTGCCTCCAAGATCGGAGGCATTGCAAGTTTTCTGCACCTCACCTGGTTTTGCAGTGCCTCCGTGATCGGCCCGCCTTTGACCAAGCGACGATGCCAGGTGATGACGTCATCGCGTGACGTCACATAATTTGGATCGCCAAATTTGGACGTCGCAAAATTTGGCGATCCGTGGCGTCGTGATGATGTCATATGGGGACATCATCACGTGATGATGATGATGATTTTTTCGTCACTCGCGTTGACGCCGACGCCGCGGGACGCCGACGGTCAATTTTCGCCTTTGATGAGGCATCTAAGGCTTTCGCCTAAAAACGTTATTCTAAGTTTTAGATTGGGGCATTGCAGTTCCGAGAGTCGATATATATGCGCCTTTTATCAAAAACGGTGCCATAGGTATTCGGAAACATCACATAAAAAAAAAGAACTGGAAGCCGAGTAGATATTTGTCGACAACACCTGTAATTTTCACCTGCCCTTCCTTGTGATGTGTGTGTTTACAAAAATTGGTCCACGCTTTAGAGTATTGTGTAATCTACTAGGGTTTGCTTTTCTTTTGTTTTCTTCAGAAGGCATTGTGAATCGACAGCATTTAAATGTCAGACAATTGCGATGGTGAATCTCACGGGCTACTTTCACGTGTATAGATTAATTGGCTTGGCTCAGCTATTTTTGTCAAGGGTGATGCAAACGATCAAAGTAGAGACGTTGAGGAAGAACTACAACGCGTGCCACTTGGATCCTAACGAAGTAAATCTCATTTCTTCTAACCGTATACAGTAAAACCTCGGTGATACGAATCTCGCGGGGCTACCAAAAATATTCGTATCATTCGAAATTCGTATCACCAGAAAGCATGGAAAATTAGTACGCGATAAAAAAAAGTTGGCATACGTTTTGATTTAGTGTTTCTCAGGGCCGCCGCGACGTCATGAACAGCTCTGAATGATTGCCAGTAATTTTTTTAGACATCAACGATCATACTTGTACTCGTAAATATAAGGTGCATGCGCGTGTGTGTAATTAATGAACCAGCTGTGTTGTGCCCCGTGACCGCCAGTAGCCCCTTCCTACTTGTGCTGCGCTTTTCTGCATGACACCAAAGTAGTGCTGCGAAAGTGACTTAAGAAGCGCTTTGTACACGATAGACGCCAAGCTCCTTTGCCAAGACCGTCCGCTTCGTCTCTTGGGGTCTTTGTCCACCTTTAATTGGACTTCATGACGGACCCGCAGCCCAAGTTTCAGTCTTGTTTCGTAGAACGTCTGATCGCGAGGACATGGCTTGCATCGACGTGGCAGGCACGTGTTAACACAGTACAAAGACGCTGCTTCCTCGAGCACAGGAGCACGCGTCAACGCGTTGGGAAAAAAAAAGGCGCTACGTCAACGTCATCTGTAATCTAAACGCGAAGGCGCCTAAAGGCCTCCAAGATTCGCGCGCACCATCTCGGAGGCAACAACGCGCCCGTGCGTGACTGCCGCGTCTTCCGCGACAGCGCGGACAGCACCTGTTCGTGCCCGTGAGCTAGCGTACGTTCGTATCAAACGTCGCGGGGTGCAAATCGGTTCGCAACAACCGTACTCCAATACATTACAGGCTAATGGGCCTTGGTCGGGACCACTGAAAAATTCGTATCACCCCGAAATTCGTACGAGCCGCGATCGTATCACCGAGGTTTTACCGTAATTTTAAGAATCAACAAATAAATGAACGCAATAATGAAAACTAAGGCACATCATTCATGTTAACCGGAGTAAAGTGCAAAATTCCGCCTTTACAGGCAGGAAACGAATGACTTTCGGTTGAGTACGTGTCGTGTAAAAAAAGAAAGAAAAAAAGATACGCCTGATTTGAAACTATGTACCAAATTTATTCGAATCTAAGCAAATGTTTTTTTTTCTTCGAAAAGACGATGTGTAAAAGTGTGGGGGGGGGGGGGGGGTCGGCTTAGATTCGAGTACACTGATTAAGGCTTTTTTTTTTCTTCTGGCCTTGCGAATCTTGGAGGTTGGCTTAGAATCGGGGCCCGCCTAGATTCGAGTAAATACGGTACATGTGCGCTGTCGGAATTAGGGTGGTTATAATGCTCCATTCACTACACTACGCCGTAAAAAAAAAATTGTACTTTGTTTCTTTTTTTATGAGTCTTGCCACGTATATGACTCTCTTTAAAGAGACTCTTGAACTCTCTTTTGAGATCATTACACTCTCGTCGGAGAGTGGTGAGACCCAAAAGAGAGTTAGCGGGTCTCCTTAAAGGGAGTCATATACCTGGCAAGTCAGGGTTCACTGAAAAGAGTAACACATACTGTTTATTGTTTCTTTCTTAGGGTGTACCACCGTTATTGCAGACCGTGCGGTAGGCATCGCGCAAGGACTATAGAAAATAGCCGCCGTGTATATGCGTATACGCCTCACCGTACACAGCCAAGGACGCTCAATAGCGCCATTTCCGGTGTCGAAAAACCCTCGACATTGGTATGTGCCTTATCGGCAGCCATTTAGACGGAGTGCTTCAGCTTTATTCTTTGTCGTCGACCGTCGTAGTTATCTGAGGTGGGGGCCCAGCGATAAGGCGTGCGCGCAGCATCCCTTGCCAGAACTTAAGGTGAAGTAAGCCACGGAATTATACCCCGACTGTCCCTCCTTTAAGTGCCAGTGTTGTCGGTCAACTCGAGAGACAATAAATGGGGAAGATCGCGTGCCTTATTGACAAAATTAGGATGAAATACCTGGATAGCTTATCGTTGACGACGTACAGGACGCACCACCGGCGTTACGAACAGAATGGGTCACTTTGGCGACTAAAACGCTGTCGAGGGTGATAGAGCTTATAGATTTGAGACCATATATACTGCTACTAATTTATGTATTTAATTATAATTTATTAAAACTATTCGTTAGCTGTGAGACACGTCCTACATGTGTAGAGGGGATGTGTGCTCCCGAGTAGGTGTGACCGCAATTGTTTGCGGTGCCCCCAGAACCACAGCACGTGGGGCGTTTTAGCATTCCATCGGAGTGTGACGGCTTCGGAACGGAAGCGAACCCGCGACTTATAAAACTGAAACGGAATAAAATAGCCAACGAACTACTGCGAAGGTTTTGTTGTCGTATGTCTTCGTGCGAAGGTGCAGAGACAGAATGTTAGGGATATACCAATGAAAGAGCACATGCATAAAATTGCTGGTCGCAGGGAAAAAAAGATTACGCCTCGCCCTAAGTTACTCATCCTGCTTTCGCGACAAATGTGCGAGTTGAGAGCGCTGCAGAATATCAGGGGCGAATGCCGAGCGCCGCTCCGTTTTCATGGAAACGCAGGCTGAACCTGGTGAACGAGTGTAACTCCCGCTGTTCCTGTAGCACGGATGTGTTTGAGCCCGTGTGCGGACCGGACGAGCAGACCAACTACTTCTCACCTTGTTTCGCGGGATGTCACAATTTCAACAACTCGGACAGCAAACAAGTAAGCATATCTTGCAATACATACACCTACGTGCAAGCTATCTAACCACGTTGTCTACCGGAATTCCTTCCATTTGCTTTGCAAGGTGTATAATCGACTTGTGGGCGTTTAACGTCAAACCGACTCTGCAGCTATCAGTGGCTTACGTTCAACCACATAAGCTTCTCTAACGGACACACAAAGCAAGTACTAACATGAGCGCGTTTTCTTGTGTTAACTTTGCTTGCATCGGAATGCAACAACAGCGCTCGACAATCGAACCTGCGACTTCGTGCTCAGCCGCACTGTGGCATGAGATTGTGTTGCTATTGGCTGTAGCTTAGTTTAGAAGTATCGACCATAGATTTCAGGCTGTGTATTGTGTCTCATCAGAATGCTGTGGCCCTCTCTCATGTTCACAGTTGCGCCATCGTGACATGGAGCAAAAATGCTAAAATGCTTATTTTTGTTGATTTAATTTTCAAAGCATCATTTTAAGAAAAATTGTAACTGAACATCGTTTTGCTGGGTGTGGAAGAATGGATAGATTTTGTGTGTAACCATGTACGTCGCCTGTGCCGCGGCGCCCCTAATTTTTTAGGGGCGAAGCACCTTAGGGTCTCGGCTCGTCGGCGTGCCATGTCGTCGTCGCGGTCCACCATAACGGGTATGCGCCACAAAAATTGGGTAAATCCCTCTACTCGCCACCGGTCCATATTATGCATACTATGAGTTACAGGTTCGTCGTTACTGCCTAAAACATTATGTTTGGATTAGCAGTGGTGTCAGAATCCCCGAAGAAATTTACCAAGGCGCCCAAGTTTCTTATCCAAAAGCAGAGACACAAACGTGGATCTCTACGGTAAAGTAATCTATTTGAAACAACACTTCTTGAAACATATCTTCAATGTGGTGGTGTTTTACTCGCCACCGGTCCACTAAAAATGAAGAAGGCAACAGTTAGCCCAACAAATAGCCGACGACGTTAGTGGAGCTGAAACACCCTTCCCTACATGCCGTAGGGAACTGAAGCCGAGCATGTATACGAAGAAGAAGAAGCACATTAGGGTAACCTGCATTCCGACGCAGTTTTCCGAAGGCGTTAGTGGAGCTGAAACACCCTTACATACATTACGGGTTTCAGGCCTGGCCCCATTAGTGCCTCATCAACGAAATCTCTCTCAAAACAATGTGGCAAATTACCTCGGTCAGGGCCTTGTTCTTCTTCTGTCTCTCCTTTTTTCTTTTTCTGCTGTCTCTCATTGCACATTAGGAGCGATTTTGCTGTGGGAAACTTCGACGCACACTGCATGCTTCGCCTCTCCTCAGGTGTCACGTTAGTGGTGCTGAAACACCCTTACCTAGATGCTTCGCCTCTCCCCAATATTTTAGGGTTTGGGTGATGGGGGGAAGAAGGGGGGAGTCGTACTCAGAATTGCCATTTTGGTGAAATTTAATCGCATCTGAGCAATAAGAATATGTCCAAATGCACCCGGACGACACTGAAGCCGGCGCGAGATTACTGGCGTAATAAAACAAGTAAGACACCGCGTTTGTTTGTTTTTCCGAGGTATCGCGTCATTGTCTTGTGCGGTGCGATGTTGTGCACATGCAGCACATCTCGATGCCTATATTCCGCTGCTGCATGTTGTAAGGACAGCCAAACTCTACGGCCGTCTGCGATTGCGTGACGAACTCTGTTATCCGTGCGCACGCATCCTTTGTTCTCGTTTGTTTCTTCTCCTACCCTTACTTTTTCCATTCCTGCCCGCCTCTCCTCTTCGCTGTCATTGTACGGTATCAAACCAGGCGCAATCTGGTTTGCCTTTCATTTGCTATCTATCTATCTATCTATCTATCTATCTATCTATCTATCTATCTATCTATCTATCTATCTATCTATCTATATATCTATCTATCTATCTATCTATCTATCTATCTATCTATCTATCTATCTATCTATCTATCTATCTATCTATCTATCTATCTATCTATCTATCTATCTATCTATCTATCTATCTATCTATCTATCTATCTATCTATCTGTCTATCTATCTATCTATCTCTCTATCTCTCTCTCTCTCTCTCTCTCTCTACTGATGTAAACCTGACGCTCTGATCTTTCAGCTGCTCGATTGCCAGTGTCTGCTAGGACCGGAAGGCACGACCTACGCGTCAAATGCAAGCGCGGGATTCTGCTTCAACGAGTGTACCATGTTCGTGCCTTTCGTGGCAGTGCTAGGCTTGGCGAGGATGGTCTTCGCTACCTCCAAAGCTGGCAGCGTTCTCATCGGCATCAGGTTGTCACTACTGCTTACGGCTCCTTTAATCGTTATAGTATGTGTAAATTTAGTATAATTCTCGTCTAAGGCGCGGGACGTCAAACGCAACGCCTGTGATGCAGTGTGTGCTAACCCAAACGCAAAAATTTTAGTCCCTTTGTCTGTTTCTACTTCGCAGCGCAGCTCTTTAAAAGAACACTAAAGAGAAAAAAAATTTTCCTCGTATTAGTAAATTACTCTTTCACAATACCAAAATCACCGCGCTTTCTCCAAGAAGACGTTTGATAAGCGAGAAAACGAGCAAAAAGAAAATGCGTGTGGCGACGCCACCCTGAAATTCGCGCACTAGTCGCCGTGCCGTCATAGATTTTGACGACATCCATTAGTTCATAAACGTAGTTCCCGATCGGTAACAGTGAAGAACATTGTCGTCTGAGGCGGCCAGAGACTTAACATACCATGTTTCAGGAAATTTAGTTGAGCCAGTGTCGCCAAAAACGAAAAATACACTTTGAATTTCGTGACAGCACGCGCGGTGATTTCGTGGCGAAATTTTCAAATGCAACTTTGTCCACGGTTTTCTCTTCTATTAATAAACCTTTAATGGTGAAATTAACGTCGTTAAAGCTTTCAGAGTGCAATTTATCAATCTAAACCGATTATCAATATTAACCAACCCTAAGTGTTCTTTGAAGTGAAAGTGTACTTTCCAACTAGTCCCAACACAAGCTGTAATCTAAAAGCAAAAGCTGCCATTGTGATCGAGTTCATAAGTTGTATATTTGCTTTTACAATAAGAGTTAGTGAGTGGAATCGCCAGGTTCTTCAGGAAAGGCTCTGTTTATAAGATACTAATCAGCATTGTGTGAGGCCAATATTACATAGAAATCGCTGCATATAGGTACCGAAGGTGTAGTAGACGTGGTGTTCTCTTTCAAATTCACTGCTGCGTTACCTGCACAAAACGGAGTTACATGCACTTATTTATTTCTGTTATGCTATACTTCAGTGCATATCGCCTGACAGAAGATCCGTCTATAGCCTATACCTCTCCATACTTTCATATACAAATGAATAAAAAAATATCTCGAACGAGAAAAAAATCGAAAAAGATTTCCGACTTAGGCCTGCAATCAGGCATTCTATGCCGTGCCGAAAAACCGCTTGACTCTTTCAACAGGTGCTACCATGTTCCCCAATGCACTTAATGTTTCGTAGGACGCCTGAGTGTTGTAACACGTGCTGTCCAGCTTATCACCATCTCTCCGCTCACGCCCGACATGCATGTCACTGTCTTTGGGTTTACTATACGTTCACCGTTGAGACTGATACCACAGAGAATCGCTAGCTCGCAGGCGACCGCACTAACAGCATCCTTACCTCAGAACGAAACAGAAGGAACTGAATTCTTACATTTAAGGATCACTTAAGTCTTTGTTTGCTGATTTGATACACGAGTTTTGCGTGTAGCGCCATGAAGGTGAGCATTTCTTTAAAGAAACAAAAATGCATGTGTCTTTGAACTATCGTTTATATTTTGCAGGCCTAGCTGCCTACACCCGAGAGAGGAGAAAATTGCCATTGCGGTTCTGCTCACACTGGCCTTGATTTTTGGTGCGTTTTGAGATTCTCATTTTGCCCATTCACTTACTGATGCTGCACTGCTGAAAAAAAAAAGAAAAAAAAGAAAAGAAAAATGTGTTGATGTACAGTGCACAGTGCAGAACTCGACCCCACGGATCGGGCGTAGCACCTGGTAACCGTCTTGCTTTGATGCTACTAATGGTAACCAACACCTCATAATAGAGCTAAAAAAAAAGAGAATAAAAAAACCTTCAGAGTAGATGCATTTCAGGGCTCGTTAAGGAGCAAGTGGTGGTTGAAATTATTCCGGAGCATCCCCCACTACCGCGTGATTCATAATCATATCGCGTGCCCTAAGAATTTAATTGGGCGAAATCTTTATATTGCATGAAACCAGGCCCGTAGCCAGGGGGGGGGGTGTACTAGGAGCCAGGCCTCCCCCCCCCGAAATTTTGGTGAAGTAGGTGTTTTTACCAAAAATGAATAATGACAATAGGTGTTTTTCTCAAATAGTCAAGGTTTTCAGCAAGTGCCCCCCCCCCCCCCCCCCGAAAATAATTCCTGGCTACGGGCCTGCATGAAACACAAATGGTACCGAAAGTCAGGTGACGTCATCGATACATCAAATGGCGCTAACAGCAAAATACTTAATTTGGTAAGAGTATGTGAAGCGATTAGAAATGATGATTAAGTGCATATGATGAATCAGATGTGAATGAAGATGAAATTAAAGTGAAGCAAATGAAATGCATATTAACAACAAGAACGTCTGAGTACTTTAATGAGCGCCTCGTAAGAGCATAGGCTTTCGCCTGTGCTCGCCTTAATGATAGCTAAAGGGTTGGTGACATTTCTTTTAAAGTTCTTTTTGCACACCCCCCCCCCCTCCAGAAGAAAAAAAAAAACCAGCTCAAAGAGGTTAAAAATATTTGCATGCGTGTTTCGTGTTCGAGCAGGTTTCATCCCCTACCCGGTCATCTACGGCGCCATAATGGACTCGTCGTGCCTCGTCTGGGAGGTGAACTGCGGCGCGCGCGGCAACTGCTGGGTCTACGACGCGGCCACCTTCCGCTACCTGCTGCACGGCGTCTCCATGGGCTTCATCGTGCTCGGCGCGCTCTTCAGTCTCGCCGTTTACGTGTTCGGTCGCCACTCGTGCCAGCTGCGGGCCGACCAGGAAAGCGGAGACGAGGACGAGGACGTGGTATTCATGCGTCACATCGGACACCCCGGCATAACTCACTCCACGTGACGCTGCACGGAACCCGCGCATGCACGTTATCTCCGCCGCTTGCCCAACCGCGAGGGGATCTTCCTGCTTCGTAATCACGAAGTGAACCCGGCTCTGCACGCCCCGAGTTTATAGATAAGACTGTTCTTGACGACACGGAAGCAGCTTGTCACCGTGCTGTATCGTGTCCAAAGATGGCGGCCCCGGTGACATCAGTAGACAGTTTCGTCCACATGGTTTCGTAACCATGAAGGAAGGAAAAAAAAAAAGCCTAGGAGGGATTTTCACGGGATTCCTCCAGCCTCAGCAAGTCCGATTCCGCGCCCCTCCCGCTCTCTGGGACTCAGTGTGCGGTGCCTCTTGAGTTGGATTAGGCACCTGCAGCATCCGCAACAGGGGGGGAGGCTGCGGTGAAACTTTGTTCACGTTGCCTCCCGTCCCCCTTAACGCGAGCACCTATGGTCGTTACCAAAGCAAGCCGACCAGTCGGGGCGCTTGCCTATCACGTAATAAATTTTGTGTAAATAGGCTATTAGATTTTCGCGTGACGCTCCGTTCTTGCGTTTTACCTTCCTCCATGCTAATCAGGTGTGCATCGCTTTGCGCTTGACCGTTGCAATCCTTCAACGGGTTGTTAGCAGCGCTGCTCTCAATTTCTCTCTCTGTCCAAGACGCGTCTGTGGGACTGTCACGTCTCGCGCTTACGCATCTTTTCCGCGTGATGGCAATCTAATACGGCGATGATGTCGATGCTCGCTATTTATATATATAGCGGTCTCGCAAGTGACGTAACAAAGACGAATACTAGGAATGCTATCGAGGAGTACTTGTACACCGCGTAATGCGTAATAACTTACATTTTAACGTGGACGGCAACTTCTCGTTGATGATCAAACTTTGTTTTGATTGAGCAAGCTCTTGGGCAACTGCATGCAGGGTTAAAAGTGCGTGAAGTGCCTTTATTTCCAAGAAGGGACTGCGAGGTTGCCGTGATTGTCAGTCACAGTGACGGGATGGCACATTCACTAGTGATAGTAGCTACATGTAAGCTCACAGTTTGTAGTCAAGGCATACAAGGCAGTGAAGGCTCATTGGCTTTTTTCACTCGCCGCAGCAGGAAGAAATATACGCGAACACCGTAGTCGTTTGTCGAGCATGCAAAAGGATAATACCTCTTCTAAATCGTAAAAGTTCCGTGGCGACAAGTCGCGAGCCATGCGCGTGCCTTTCGGGTGCACTTACAGAAATGTGAAGGCACTACCTTCAAAAACGTATTTAAGCGCATTTTCTGTGTCTAGTACCGAACGCCGCAACAACACACCGTTCACTCGCCTTATTTACGCGACTTCCCTAAGAAGTGACAGTACGAGCTATGTACAGACGAATATCTATGTAAGAGTAAGCCGCGTAGAAAGTTGAGCAAGTTGGTAAGGGTTCATTTCGGTCAAACTGCGCGGTGGGACGGGACAAGAAAAAAGAAGTGACAAACAAGCGCAGTTTGGTTCGTTTGTCTCACTTCTTTGTCTCATTTCTTTTTTCGTGTCCGGTCCCACCACGCAGTTTGACCGAAATGAAAATATGTACGATATCATTAAACGTGTTTTAGATGCGAAGTATCTTAAGGCGGAGCTCAATCCGGTGGTGGTGGTGTGCGGCGTGGCCACCCTTACTGCGCATGCGCATACCCTCTCCACGCACCTCCTCTCCACTCACCCTCTCCCCTTCCCATCTCCACTTTCCCTCTCCCCTTCCCATCTCCACTTTCCCTCTCCCCTACCCTCTCCACTTTCCTCTCCCCTCCCCCTTTCTACTCTTCCTCTGAAACGCGGGCTAGACATGCCGAAATTCTCTCCTGCGCAACGCCGCGATGAGCTCGAGCGCATGCGCGTCCCCTCCCCTTCTCTCTCCTCTTCTACGCTGCCCCCCTCTCGCCCGCCTGTCGACCGCGATCCCCGCTCGCCCTGTGAGAATTAACGGCCAGGCTAGATGGAAAATACGACGCGCGTAGCGTCCCTCTTCGCGTTCCACGACGCGAAGTCGGTAGCATGCCCAACGAACGACAACGGAACGCGATCGTGCAAGTGCTCCGGCTTCGCATCGCCTCATGGTCCCCTTTAGCTGGAGATGGTGTAATTTTTTAGATATGGGAATAGATGGCCAATGAGGGTCTTTATGCTGCGTTTCTGGGCATAATCTTCATAGTGAGTAAGACACCTGGATAAACGAAATGATAGTTATTCCCGCCAATCATTTCCCACCTTGCCTCGGTGCGTTGACTAGAAACAACCATGGTTACCTCAGTCAAGAGTGCCGTGCAAAGCCAGCCGGAGCGACAACGAGCCTTGTTAATTTATACAAAAATAAAGTAAACTGGATTGATTAAACATTCTGAGTGGTTTGTAATGAGTTCATTTTGTCAATAACTGTGACCTTACGTACATTGTTTCAGGCCACAAGCATTGTGAAACACACTCGAAAAAAAGCACTCTAGCAATGTCTTAACGTACACACATGGTTCGACGCACGGTGATTTTCTTCGAGGCTTCGCGGAATGCGTGATGGTCGAAGATCCGCAAGCTTCGATAACAATTTGTGCATTGAAAGCGCTCGAAGCGTCACAAATGTGCGCGCCTGTAACACGAACACCGGTGTCACACGGTCACTTTTGATCCAGATTGATCCTGATCCAGGTCGAACTTATAGATCGTGATTGGCTCCATTACGCAAGCTGCAGAAGGGAGCCAATCACTGCCCAGAAATTTGTTCCCGATCGGGCGTAATCGTGATCAGCAGTGCACAGGCGTTAAGCTACATCGCAGTCTTGTTCTCGCACGCCATTTCCAAGCTACTAAACGATGTCACTGTGTGCATCGACTCCTTCTTCGAGGCCGTGTCAGTCGAGTCCGCGGTGTCGCATTGCCCGTCGTGCGCCGCTTGGTTGGCGCCGTCTTCGAGCACGATGGATCCTAGCAGCGGTTCGTCGTTGTCGGTGACCACTCCTTCTTCGGCGTCCGGGACGGCGCCGTTCTGGACGTACTTCCAGTCGCCGGTCTTCTTGTAGTACACGTCCGATTTGGCGTCCGCCGTGGCGGACCAGGCGCACGGGTAGTGCCTCTGCGAGATCCAGTAGTAGCTGCAGATGGCGGCCAGCAGGAGGCCCAGGAAAACGGTGCCTCCGACGATGCTCAGGACGAGCGCGAAGTACTGCATCGGTGCCCGTGGTGCCGAGACGACGTGTACTGCCGACAACGGGGTCGTTCCAAGACTGTCGTTGATGGCGACGTGGCGTCGAGTTTAAAGGTCCCTTAATCTGCCACCGCTCATCCAACACGATGGTCGGTGAACCACGGAACGCGAGCAGGGTTTTCTTATGAGCATACACGCTGTATTTGCTGTCTTTGATGATGCAATGTACTGTGTCGTTGATGGCGACGTGACGTCGAGTTTAAGGATCCCTTAGTTTGCTACAGGTCATCCGACACAAATATCGGTGGACCACGGAACACAAGCTGGGTTTCCTGATGAATTTATGCACTGTATCTCGGATTTAAAGCTGTAGTCGCTCAGCAATACATATTCGTTACACACGAACCCGCAGTAGCGACGACAACCGGAAACCACAGTGGCAGTCACGGGATAGATACATTAACAGCACGCTGCACCTTAGTGCATGGTGGTGAGATTCGTTGTCGTTCCTACAGAGATGTCTTCGGGCGTGTGTTAATGTAAGCTTAGACGCTTGGTGAGTCAGAGTAATTATCTCCTGCACCAAAGGCGCCAAATCACACGCGCTCGCGCACTGCAGTTTTGTATTGACTTCTCTTTTTCTCAGGGCACACAAAAGCGCAGCTTTCACGTCACCACAGAACAAGAGCGCACGAAGGCTTGCATTTCTCGAATCGTGGCCAAAAGAATCAGGACCGAGGAAAACGCATGGTTGCAAATGGCTATCTCTGGGCTATGTCCTTCGTTGGACAACCGAGAGTTGGGTCAGCAGTAGACAGAGCTTGCTGGTCGATAGTGGTACTACTCGCGGTTATATGTACCGTTGACACCAATAGGCGCACTGAGGACCACACATTAACACCGCAGCAGATAGATGGCGAGCTCACCGCAGTCGATGTGCAGGCCCTTCACTTCCGTTTAACGATGACTCGCTGTAGTGAAGGGGTGGACGTCTTAGCTGCTCGCGCTTGTCTTGAGCCGTCCACTGCGAGTGAAACAGCTATAGCAGCAGGAGAAGCGGTGTCCAGTTCCTTGCAGCAAGCAGTGCAGCTTCGTGGCCGTCGACTGCAGTGACGCTACAGTAGTGACGCTACGCTGCTCGTCCGGAACTCGAGCTGAAGCAGTGCAGCCTTCGCCGTGGTCCCACCGCGGTGGCTCCTTCCGCACTTGACGGGGAAGGCATGGTGTGAAACGGCCTCCTCACCGGAAAACGGCGTTCCATGCGTGCTTGCCTCTCGCCTGCCGCGTGGCCACTGTTGTTCCGTCACCGGGACCCTGCAACGTGAGCAAGAACAAAAAATGATAAGAGGAAGTCCAAGCGTAAGTCTTTTAGTGCGCACCCGGCGAGGTATATACGGAGGCGAGTTCAGATTTGCCCGCTTGCGTCTGTGATTGCACGGCTGCGCCGAGCTGGCGGCGGAGCGTTGAAAACGGAGCGGACGACGCCGTCCGCCAAGAAAAGACAAAAAAAAAAAAAGAGTGAAAGAGGAAAAAGGACGACGCCTGGCCCGTGCCGTTCGTGTGTACAGGTCCGCCGCCAGCTTCGCCCGGGTCTGGCGCGCTTCTAGGGCAGCTAGCCGGTGCGGTAATTTGCGCAAAGGAACAGGCGTGTGTCGGTAAGGTCGCTGATGCATGCAGAGACTCGTGGGGGAGATGCGAAAAAAGGCTTGCCTAGGGAGATAGCTATGAGGAAATCATTACGTCTTTACGCCCGGGAAGGTTTTCGAAAAGCCACGTTTCCCCTTCACAGGTTCTGGTCATGATCGAGTTTGTGCTACGTCTCGGTGATCTCGTACGACTGCGTAAGAATAGGAAAGATCAGAGAAGCGCTTACATCGTGTCACACTTGCTTCGTTGTGTCACGTGATGTAATTTTCGGATGTATCTTTGTTTTTCATGTAAGCCAAACTTGGAGCGTTGTAGACGTTGTGCGGTTGTTGTTTTTTCGTCCCCATGATTCCTACCGTATACCTTTCAGCCAATTAATGTTTCATCGACGTGTTAGCGATAAACGTCCACATTTGCAACGGGAATCTTCTGGTGTATCGTGGTCTGGTGTTACCAAACTTTAAAAATCGTCTCTCAATGTCAAACACCGTGCTTATATTTAGGTGCACGTTAAAGAACTCCAGGAGGTCAAAATTTCTAGAGCCCTCCACTAAGGCGTCTCTCATAATCATGTTGTGGTTTTGGGACGTTAATACCCCAACAATTATTATTATATACATGTCAATGTCAAACACCGGAAATTCCGGAAATTTCTACTACCTGAGGTTCTTTAATGCGCACCGAAATCTAAGTACAGGGGCCTCTTGCATTTTGCCTCCATCGAAATACGGCCTTCGCTGCCGGGATTCGATCCCGCTACCTTCGGGTCAGCAGTCTAGTAAGACAACCGCTGGACCACCACGGCGGGTACTAAATCTGCTTCATACTTATATGTACCTCTCGGTTTTTTGCAGACTTTGCAACCTGAGAAATGTCACGAAAAGTGAAATATCGACGATGTGAAAGAAGCAGCGGCCCCAGCTCGAACCAGTGGTCCCACGAAGATCGGCGCTGTGGTTCTGGGGCGCTTACATTTGAGAAAGTGCGGTAATTTACTCGTTGGAACTAGTTAACCGCCTGTACAATGACGTATTGTCGATAGATCTAGCACCGACTTCGGCGATGATGCGCCAATGATCGCTTCTTCGGAAACTATCGACGCACCGTCGATCGCGCGTTTAGGCAACCGAGAAACCGAGGTGGCCGTCAACAGCCTTGGCTTCTCCTCTAACGCGCATTTTATGTCCCTATAGCCAGCGTCGGGTGTGATAGAACAAGTCGACCTTCGGCGTCAAGGCTGTTCTCTCGCCCAACACGTGCGAGCCCGGCAGCCTGACCGACTAACTGCTTTTTTGGTTGGTTCATTCTGAACGCGGAGGGGCGACGCAAAAGCAAGAGGAATGTGGGACACCCGAGATCTGGAAGCCATTTGGGCCCCGCTGCGAGTTGTGTGCTGTGGATGTCAATGAACTTCTGCCTGTAGGTGTACTCTGGCCTTCGCTCTTACGTATCCGTTGCGCTTGCTGTTGCGAGAGGCGTACGAGATGAAAGATGAAAACTTGTTGGGGGTTCTGGAATACGTATATAGATTGAGAAAGGAGGCATCTATCTATCTATCTATCTATCTATCTATCTATCTATCTATCTATCTATCTACCTATCTATCTATCTATCTATCTATCTATCTATCTATCTATCTATCTATCTATCTATCTATCTATCTATCTATCTATCTATCTATCTATCTATCTATCTATCTATCTATCTATCTTATCTATCTATCTATCTATCTATCTATCTATCTATCTATCTATCTATCTATCTATCTATCTATCTATCTATCTATCTATCTATCTATCTATCTATCTATCTATCTATCTATCTATCTATCTATCTATCTATCTATCTATCTATCTATCTATCTATCTATCTATCTATCTATCTATCTATCTATCTATCTATCTATCTATCTATCTATCTATCTATCTATCTAGTTTAGGAGTAAATAGGTAAAGTATGCTTCAGAGGGCACAAGAGCTATAGAACAAGCTTAGCCATAGGCTTAGCAAGAACGTCGTATATGCAAATTGTCGCTTGTCTGATGCATAAGAAATGAAGAAAAAAGAAAGGCCTGCTCGTCTTTACGGAGCGCCTACAAAGAGGAGTTTTTTAAAGTGCGAAATATGATTTGGCGAATATTATATCAGCCGGAAATTCGTTCCCTTCTGTGATATTGCTAGAAACGAAGCTACATCTCGTAAAGTGATATGCCGAAAGAATTTACTACAGAGATATAACGAGTTTTAAACATCTTATGTAAAATGAAGTCGGAATTAAGTTCAGTAATTATCAGCAGGCAATGCCAGTTTCAGAAGTGTAATTTTTGCGCACGTGTTCATGAATAACAACAGAGGCAGGTGTTGTGCCTGTGTAAATTGTTCTTGCAGGTACAGTATTCAGCACTGGTGGTTAGTTGCTTTTGGTGCGAAGGCACATGCTGAGATAAATGGTTTATCTGTTTCATTACATATTTAGCTATACGGGTGGCGCTCGGTTCAACATTGTTTAATTTTTATGTGTCAGCTTTATTTAGAAGCTATAGACAAAGCAAATACAGGAGTGACGATAGTCACTCCTGTATTTCAACTTACTGCTGCGACAAAGCCTGCGAGGTATTTTGTAACTGTATGCAGTTACAAAATACCTGGCAGGCTCTAGTCATTGCATTATGCGAGCTTGCCTAAGTTTTCATATTTATGGTATTTTTCGTTGTTTATAAATACTCATAATACTCATTTGTTAAAGTTGCGAATATTTGTTTCATATAAAATTTTGTGTAATGGGAGGACTCTATTGAAAATGGTTGCCCTAATATACGAAAACTATTCGAAAAGTACTCGAGTTGTATTCGTATTCGATTCGGTTCGAAAATTCAGTATTCACACACCCCCAATTTTTCTTCCTTGTCTACAAAGATTATTTAAGCACCGCATTGCTAAAAAAAAAAAAAGCTTCAGAAAATCAAGCAGTCGGTATTTAAGTCGTCACACAGCCTAAGAATAAAAAAAAAATAATCTAAACGATCAATACTGGAAGACAGATGTATCAACCATCAACACACAGAGAGGGAGAGATTCTCAAGAAACTGTGGATAGTTTAATATCCGGAGCGGCTTGAGCTGTTGCCCACGCGAGTGCGCATGTTCATTGGGTATTTCAAGGAAGGTAGTTGTCGTTCGGGCATATTAAATCGTGCCAAGTTACGGATTGTTGACACGGATGGCCAAGTGCCAGGCGTTTACCTCTAGAACGTTCTATCAGGGTCATAGTTAATGATAATAGTCTATACATCGATGGGTAAACATCCAGACATATACGAAAGTGACGCATCCTTAACTGTGCCTTATGATGTCTGACGAATGACTGACGTAGCGAATAATTACGATGATAAGTTAACCCTACACTTTAAAGGATTGTTGAACGACCAACCGCAGACGTGGTGTAGAGGCTTGTGATTGCGATGTCAATCTTATCCGCTTAATTTTGCCATTATTGTCGACGAGAGTGGTTGAACGAAGTCGTGAAGGTATACCACTTGCTCAGAATTAACTTACATCGCCAATGCTCCTTATCGGTAGAGGTTCGAAGCATAAGCTTCCTGGTCTAACATTTCTCTGTTTCTCTCTCTGCGCTCAACTGCATTAATTCAAGATGGTGGTCGTGGTGATGATGATTATGATGTTGCGAGAAACAGAGGGAGGGGAGGGGGTGCAGCCTGGGAGAATTGGCCGGCAATTACTCTGTCTGAGCGCCTCTTTCCACGTCACATGTTTCACCACGAATTACTTAACCAAGCCTCTTGCAGAAGGTTCAGGAGAATGTGAAACACTTCCTTGTGCAATATCCGCGATCAGTTCGTGTAACACTACAAAACAAGTATACAGTGCCAAATAAACGGGGACAAGAAAGACCGACAAATATGTGTGTATGTCTTTCTTTTGCCTGTTTATTTCACGCCGGGTTTGTTTTGTAATGGACTACCAACACGCCCAAGCTTCTTCTTGGAAGGTTTCTTGGAAGGTTTCTTGGAAATTGCTTCTTGAAAGACGCGCTCGTTGGAAACTGTACCACAAAGTCCGCAATTCTATCCTTGTCGTCGTTTGTCAACTTCATTTCACTCCACGTATCGGCTAAGGTGCCACGAATGAGAGAGAGACACTTCATGACATGCCGAACAACATGGCAAACATGAAAAAGGGATCGAGTGGTCATCATAATTATCAGCCAACTAGATGTCCACTGATGGACGAAGGCATCTACCAATGATCCCCAATTTATCCCATCTTGTGCGAGCCTACTATATTTTATGCCTGTGCGCATCTTAATTTCGTCGCTCCATTTAACTCGCTGCTGTCGTCGCTTGCGTTTACCACCGCTTGGTAACCGTTCCGTTGCTCTAACTGACCGCCGGTTGTCTGTCCCAACGCATTACTTGACCGGCCCAGGTCCGTTTCTCTTGTTTAATGTCAAATTGAATGTCGGCTATACCGTGTTTGTTCTCTGATCCCTCCTGCTATCTTCCGATCTCTTAGCGTTAGACTCACGTTCTCCGTTCCATCGCAAGCTGCGTTGTCTCTTTAACTTTTGTAGAAACGCTGTATGTGGCTTGGCGAAGCCGAAATTCGTCCGTCCTGTGTACACGAAAAACTCCTACCGCGTGTGTGCCACAGAAATCGGAGCAAGCGCCACTACTCGTAGCTGGTCCACTAAAAAATGAGGAAGACCAGGCAAAGACACTGTGATAAAACCAAGACAAACGTGTTTGTAACCTCATTTAGAAACACAAAGACTTCAATGAAACGCCGGTATCAACCCAGTGACGAACACCGGGACTGCACGTTTCAGGCTTCGGTGATTAACCATACGTACGGAGTGCTTTGGCCGGTGAATTGTTTTGTCGAGTTTCTGCGTTGTCCTCCAAGTTTCAGCACCATATTGCAATGAAGCATGAAAAGAGCGCGAATGACCAGGCGGAAAAAAGGTGGAAAAGGAGAACGGTTAAGAGAATATCTTACTAAATCCTCCCGGCTTTAAATATTTCACTACTCATAATTGGTATTTGAAAATAATAGATTAATTAACTGTAGCATGCAGAAATGATACACTACAGTAGATTATATAACGTAAACATTCATCCACTACTCGGCCAATCGCCTGCATTGGATATGTGCCATGCCCTGAGGACAGCAATAACAACAGCCACCATACGCTGAAAAACGCCAAACATCTAGACTCGCCTGGTTTTCAACCTTTTAGTGAACTCCTTGCTTGTATACGTTAGAACCCCTTCCCACATGCTCAAATGAAAGCACCGCAAGCACAGGGCACGTTGGCATAAAAGGCACTGCGCGAAGTGGTAGGGTCTTACCTCTATCGGATGAGCGAAGTCCTTGATTATTGCGTGCGCGTCTATAACGGCGGCGGTCGGCGCATCTCACGAGCGACAGGCGCAATACACCTCGCCGGCGTCTTCAGCGGCGACGCTGAATCTGACGCCGGCTGGTAGAGTGCCAAGTGAGGGAAGAGACGAGAGGTACGCGTAGCCAGATCCATCTGCTGGCTCGGTAAGACGAAGAAATAGGAATATAAACCAAACGAAAGGCACTCGACGTGCACCCTCGCCGCGACTCCGAGAGCCCCACAACCTACTTTTTTACCTCGCCGTTTTGCTGCCGCCACGCCGCTACGCACCATAAGCGAGATCGGCGCACGCGCCCCACCGTGTGTATGTCGGCTTTGCGCGGATATTATACTCAACCCTTGATTCCTGATGTGAGAGGCCAGATAGATAGATAGATAGATAGATAGATAGATAGATAGATAGATAGATAGATAGATAGATAGATAGATAGATAGATAGATAGATAGATAGATAGATAGATAGATAGACAGACAGACAGACAGACAGACAGACAGACAGACAGACAGACAGATAGATAGATAGATAGATAGATAGATAGATAGATAGATAGATAGATAGATAGATAGATAGATAGATAGATAGATAGATAGATAGATAGATAGATAGATAGATAGATCCGAGATGAAAGGACATGCAGTGAGGTAATGTGTTCCAGGGGCGTAGCCAGAAGTTTATTTTAGGGTATGAGGGGTATTCAGCCGAATTTTATGTATGTTCGTTGGTGTGTTTGCATGTCAGCGTGTGTATATGTATACACATGGAAAGCTGAAAATTTTCGAGCTGGTGGGACGAGACCCCCACCCCTGGCTACGTCAGTTCGAACGTCTACGTCAGTTCGTCTTCTCTGATGTTCCGTTTTGCTTGCGCTACAGTTAAAAATGATCAACTTCTCACTTCAACTTGTAAGAACTCGTCCAATTCTCTGATATTTCATTTCATGTTCGACTATACGCTTAAGCGGGAGCATGGTCATTGGAACGGTACTGAGCTAGAAGAACTCTATTATACGCGAGTAAATAAGGTATCTTCTCTCTGGCTGCGCTGCGGACGGCATACGCGGTGCCCGATTATTGCCTCCTACTCGTTGTTCTTTTGCTTATTTTTCTTCTTCCGCCGCGTCTTTCCCGTATAGCAAGTAGCCCGACTGACCCGTGTCGCTTCAGTTGGCGTACTCGGCCGGCCGAGTCTTTTTTGAAGCGCACTGGCTGCCTTTGAGGGCATGCAACGTCTCCGCGAGTAGCGCGGTCCCGCGGTGTAGCTGGGCCATGGGGCTCCAGACATGAGGTCACGTACGTTTACCGCGATTTGCAAGCTTTCCACGGTTGTCAGCGACGCCGACGGCCGATTTTAGAAGCACGAACAGTTCGGACGCAACCCGCACGTGTAACCAAAAAAGGCAACCGCAGGATCACCTTCTGTTCGGTCTCATTTTTTTTTGTGCATTTGTTTTATCACGAATGGACAGCTTGCCCAGTTGTCTATCCCTGTTCATTCCAGCCCCGCCTCGGTGGTCTAGTGGTTATGGCGCTCGACTGCTCACCCGATGGTCGCGGGATCGAATCCCGGCCGCGGCGGCTGCATTTTCGTCGGAGGCGAAAATGTTTGACGCCCGTGTATTAGATTTAGGTGCACGTTAAAGAACCACAGGGAGTCGAAATTTCCGGAGCCCTCCATTACGGCGCCCCTCATAATCATATAGTGGCTTTGGGACGTTAAACGCCAGATATGATTATTATTACTGTTTGTTCCTTACACCGGAATATTTAGTGGGTGCGCTGTACCAAAAAAATGCAGGAGTGCTTCCCCTACCAGAGAGAGAGAGAGAGAGAGAGAGAAAGCTCTTCAATGAAAAACAGGGAATTCTGCCGGCGTATATAAAGGCACCTACATGCACGGAGAGGAGGAGCGTAGCCTCGAACCGGTGTATTTTCACCGCTTTCTCTCTCTCCACCTCGGGCGACCGCTGCCGCTGGTGTGTGCGGATTCCCGAGTTTTGCACTGCGTGGTGCGTGAGAGGCGTGTTTCCATTTTTCGACGCGCTGAAACAATTGTGCTGCCGCAAATCGAAATGTCGGACGAGAACAGGTCGACAAGCTACCATTGCGCTGTGTTTGGCTGCGGCAACAGCTACGGAAGCCTGAAAGACTGGCAGCCAAGGCATGCGAAATGCACAATGTTTTTAAATGACTTCGCTTCTCTCAGGTCGCAAGCCTTCTTCTCCGACAAATAGTATATTATTATATGTGGTGTCTGCACTTATGGCCATTTCTCCAAGTCACCACACCAGCTTGTGATTGTGCTTGGGTGCTAGTACACTTGATTATCTGCACCAAAGAGAACCAATGTCAAGGCTGACAATTAATACAGAAAATGTTTGGCCAAGAGTTGTTCTCATGAACCTCTCTGATTTCTATGCTACAGCGGCTAGAAAATGTTCCATCTTCGTGCGTGCAATTTCGATATTATTGAATTAGCACTTTTCAATCTACATGACAGAAAGGCCCGCATGACATGTGTTCTTTGGCGTAGGTACGCGTTTCTAACGTTTCGTCGAGAGCACGTTCTTTCTCGACTTGTCAATTTTGTGACGATAACTGGGGTAGCGTTATGACAACCGCACTTTTTTTTTTCGCGCGGCAGCCTGGGTGTCGTGAATAATCGGCCCACGTTCGTTAAAGCCAGGTCGTTACCTGGACACGTGCGCTCGTCGTAATGCTTCTGAAATACTCGCCAGAAAACAAATTGACAATAATGTTACCAAAAACGAGCGCCCTTTCGGCGTATGGCTAGTGGCGGCGGCTCGCGCCGAAGCGAACTTACGCCATGCCACGCTTCCAGATGTGCAACAGGCTTATTTTTATTTTATCATCGGTGTTGTTTCTACGCCGAATTTTGAGCTCACACGTCGTACTTCTGTTCCTTATCCTGTGCAAGGATCAGAGGTCACAAGCTACGACGGCGACACGAATAAACACAGGCATCGGTGTTTGTGCTCCTGTCGTTCCGTGAACATTGTATTGCAACGTGCCAAGCGGAACCAAAATGGTCTGTTAGGGATTAGAGTTACGTTGAACTTGAATAATCACGGCACGGAAACCCGGGAGCCATCTTAAACACTAATTCGCGCACCTAGCGCGCAGCCGGACAATGGCCTACGTGTTCGCTCGTCTCCATTTACGTTTCTCCGAATATACTTCGACAGTTGTCCTAAATGTTAACGCTCTTTTATAGTGATTATTCCAAGAACCTCACCCGGCCAGCTATAACAAAACATACAAAGCAATTACCAATTTACACAGGCTGCTTAAGAACTGCATTGGCATTATTCTCATCGTCGGCGCTGCTGGCAGCGGGAACGTCTCGTAGGCCGCCGATGCTTGCTGTTTCAGCCATTTTGAAGCTGAATGCTTAGCGATTATTTACCAGCGCCTTTACACTCGAAAAGCGTTGCCCTGTTTTGCCCGTGTACCGCGAAGAACAGCAATACCTTGTGAACCGAGCGCATACGCTGCATACACCGCCGCGGAACCCCACACACCGGAAAGGCGGCGAAACGTCGCAGACGATAGGCGGCGATGCGGCGGTGGAGTGTTTTAAAAATGGCAGCCTCCTTGTGAAATTGGTGTATAGGGGAGGGGATTGAGGACCGAAAGGCCCTAGAAGGAGGAGGGCAGGAAAGGGAGAAGAAAAAAAAAAGATAATATGATCGTGGTATGTACATGTCACAACGTAATGATGCTGATGTAAGTTAAATAACAGTTTATCGATTCGGTGAATGTCTCCTACCAGGAGAATGAGGCCAAGCGAAGGTTGGCGTGTGCATGCCAGACCTAGTACTTGCGTTCTTTTCTATCGCATTGCACAATGCTCCCGCCTAAACTTTTCCTTCCTCCATGCCGGGAATCGGGCCTTCATCCACGCGCTTAGCAGCGCAACACTTCATTTGCAACAAGCAACAACGACGGTCATGATATAACGGCGTGGAAAAAGATATAACGAAGTGGTATTCATTATTTCAAAAAATACTAAAACTTGCGACATTGTATTCATGCAATGTCACACCAATAGCGGAGTCACTTATCTTCTTTTTCTGTTCATTGAAAACAATTGTCAGGATGTTACCGAAAGTGAGTGCGTGCTTTACCTGCGGGTACACGAACCTAAAAACCTAAACTTTCGCACTTTATACTGCGTTGGCAGCTTACGCTTTTCTTACAACTCTACCACTTGCTCCTGCGCAAGTTAGTGGTGTGTATTGTAGAACTTTGTTTTAAACAGGAACAGGAACACATATGAAGTAGAGCGTTCACAAACTGTTTAGCAACTGCCCTACGCCTATGACCTACGCCTATGACTCGCACGCGCGCGCGCTCGTGTGTGTGTGTGTGTGTGTGCGCGCGCGTGCGTGTGTGTGCGTGTGTTTGTGTGTGTGTGTGTGTGTTGGTGTGTTTGTGTGTTTGTGTGTGTGTGTGTGTGTGTGTGTTTGTGTGTGTGAAAATGCATTGAAGTGCGTTCGTCAAGTCAGGCTTTCCCACAATAAGAGGCATCTCGCAGTGAAGCGTGCTTTACGTTTCACATCTGATAAAGCCATAGCAGTGAATCCAAATCCTTGTGCAGCTGAGTAAGTGAAGCCCACCATTTGGTCTTCAGACTAAGCCTTGCCATACCAGTTAAAGAAAAAGCTGTCTATCCTACTAATGGCTGCGGCAATCAAGTCCATGTTCTTGTTAAGGTTTGCAGCTTGAGCTTTAAGTAACAGCCAATGTACAGTGGCTGCCAGTGAGCTGCATTGTGATATTTATCTTCTTTATTACACCGCAATACTGTAACCAACCTTATGACAACCTTACAGTTTGCATTCACACATGTACAAAATGCACGCAATACGTTGAGCATTCATGTTTATTGTGTGCCACGTAGACTACGAGAGCGGCGCCTTTGTATGAGGGAGTGGAATTCAAGGGTTGGTTTTGCTCTGTTAGAGGCAACCTTAATGGGAACCAACAGACAATGAAGCCACGGAAAGTATAGGGGACGTTGTTTGTAGTAATAATGGTATAAATGTGAAGAAATTAAATTGGAAGAAAAGACAACTTGCCGCCGGCAGGGACCTGAACTTGCAACCTTCGAATAACGCGTTCGATGCTCTACCAATTGAGGTACGGCGGCGGTCGTCTTCCCGCCCACTTTATAGGGTGTATAGGTGCATTTAAACGCCGCTCGTAGCCATAACAGCGAGTGTGGGGCACTCTTTTTATTTTCACCTGCTGGCGTCATGGCTACGACTCATGGCTACGAGTGGCGCTGACTAACACTCCCAGGTTTAAATGCATATATATATATATATATATATATATATATATATATATATATATATATATATATATATATATATATATATATATATATATATATATATATATATATATATATATCAGGTTAAGTGTACGGAAGGACGATCGCCGCCGTAGCTCAACTGGTAGAGCATCGGACGCGTTATTGGATGGTGGCAAGTTCGGTCCCTGCCGGCGGCAAGCTGTCTTTTCTTCCACTTTAACTTCACATTTATATCACACATACTACAAATAAAGTCCCCCATACTTTCCTTGGCTTTCTTTTCTATTAGTTCTCATTAAGGGCGTCTGTGTATGTATTTCGGGGGTCATGGCATACGAACGAAGATGATACAGTGGGCGTTGAAAGCAAAACGAAAGTTCTTCTATGGGGAGACGGTGGTGTGTGCGTTTGCGGTCGTCGTAGTGATCGTCTTCACATCCTGAGTAAGTGAATGAAACAACTTTATTAGGTCCACAATAGACGCGAATAAACTCAACGTCACCTGGCTAGGCCCACTCGGGGACCATCAGGTTAAACCTGACTTAAACCTGACCTGACCACTGTATCATCTGCGCCCGTCCTGTGTACGTCTCTTCTGTTGTCCGTGTTTTTAGCGCAGCCATGAATCAAGTTACAAGTTTGCACCAATTGGCCCAAATGAAAGCATTACTGACGACCCTCGCGCGTGCCCTCTGGACGGCCAAGGTTTGAGAGGTCTGGTCCTGGGCATTAATGGGATTCTTGAGAAAAAAAAAAGAATCGCAGGGTTTCTTGTGCATTCACCTAAGACGACTCGAAGGCGAAAGCCATATTCTTTTTCTTCTCGCTCGATGTATTAGGGAGCCTACGTGAACGGCCGGTCATGTAGGCTCCCTAGATGTACTTATCCTGCCCCACCACCCTCCGAAAGCTTTGTGAACTTAGCGTGGTTTCGCACTGCCTCCAGGATCGGAGGCACCTAATCTGGTTTTGCACTGCCTCGGTGATCAGCCCACCTTTGACCAAGCTATCATGCCATTTGATGACGGTGTAGGCTTATGCCACAAGAGAGAAGGAACGAGACGTCTGAACCAGAATTGACGCCGGCAGGAAACACGAGCCGTGGCGTCCCGTGCCACTGCGAAGCGCCGTCTTTATTTTCTTCTCTTGAGGTCGCGTGCACTCCGGTTTTGTTCGCCACCCAAAGGAGGGCGCTACAACTGCATTATGTGACGTTACGTCACATGATGTCACGCCAGAATTTGTGACGTCATGATGACGTCTCACACGTGATGATGATTTCTTGCTCCACTCGTCCCCGACGCCGCCGATGCCGGACGCCGACGCGGACGGCCAAATTTCGTGTTTAGTGAGGCATATAAGGCTTTCGCCATAATAAGAACTCCGCAGGCTTTATTTGCGTGATTATGTGTCAGCGACAAATGGTGGCTAACACTTCACCGGTTAAAAACGTTCTAACGACGTGTCTTGACGTCCGATATTGAAAACGCGTCGATTGGGCATATCCGTTGAATGACATCTTCAAGCGGTTGATCACATGACATCCTGGCAAGAAAAAAAGTGGCCAGATAAACCGAAAAAATGGTGTAGAATTGTCAGTGAAGAAGTGTCGTACGGGTAAAACAGCACACCACGTTCGTGGAAATAAAAATTAAACTTAAATAGCCGACGCTTGGTATTATCACTCATAGCAGGCACTTTAATAGTTCATGAAGGAAACGTAGCTATGAAGTCGCTTTTGCGATACAGATACGAAGTATGGTAGTAGTTATAAAATTTATTAAGGCGAAAGCCTTAGATGCCTCATCAAACGCGAGAAGTGACCGTTGGCGTCTGCGTCAACACGAGTGATGCAAAAAAAATCATCATGTGATGACGCCACAATATGACGTCATAAGGACGCCACATAGCGCCAAAATTTGTGACGTCAACATGAAGTCACTATGACGTCACATAAAGCGACTTCATATGATGAAGTCATCACATGACATCGTCGTTTTGTCACAGGTGGGCCGATCCAGGAGGCCCTAAGGTGAGGCACTGCAAGACCCCGTGCTGCGAAGAAAACTGAATACCCCGTGATGCGAGAAAGCTTGAACGCCCCTACCAGCCCTCCCTCAAGACCCCTCCCTCTGTCTACGCCAGTGCAGTTCTGGTACCTTGCATTGGTTGCACTCCTTGTTGCAACTGGTTGGGCGCATTCGGTTTAGGAGCATGTGATGTCGAAAGGAGTTAGAACTCTTCGGAAGTCTACTGATTTGTCTCCTCGACCGCACACAAGAGACAAGGACAGAGGGAGGTACGTCGATACGACCGTAGTCATACTCTAAGCACCAACTAGGCCTGACTCAAGTTCTGATTTGTCTCCGCCCAGCCTGGGGCGTGGTGGAGGACAGGGACTTATACACCCCCATAAAACCAGGATGATCCCCACATTCCCCCAAACATTATTCCAAGCGAACTCACCTCCCTTCACTCTTACAGACCGGCACTCATCTACGCCCCCCAGACTTTAGATACACCTCATCCCCCCCCCCCCCCCCCCCAAACGAAAGAAAATCGAAATTTTGGACAGACCACTGCGAGGACAGCGTCTTCTGCATAGCTGTTAGCGCAAGAGTGTGTCGCAGTTCGTAGGTCTTCATGAGTCGAAACACTTATTAGTGCAAAAAAGAAAAAAGTCAAACGAAAACGAGCGAAGGAAGGATGGCACAGGACACATGCTGCAGTTCCAACTAGCACTTTACTATGCATTACGCAAATATATATTCCACTGGAAGACAGCGAAAATGTGGGCGGAATATGAGTATGATCGTTCGGATCTGAATGCCCTGTACAAAATTTTTTTACCGCGGGGATAGCGGTTGGAGGAAGCGCAGCTGCTCTAATTGGAACGGAAGGACCCGTTCAGTGCAGCGTTATTCATCCAGGTGACACGGCGGCGAAAGCCGAGGCCTGCTTTTGCTGTGGGCTGCGTAAACATATTTTGCCCGACGAGTAACTAGATCCCGACATCCATATGGCATATGACACCACGAACTATATTTGTGGCCATATTTTGCTACTACAGACGATTTTACGTAAGACACATGGACACCGCCACCTAGGGTTGTTAAACGAATTTTTTCTTATTTTGTATGTCGCGACGTGAATTGATAAGGTGATGAAACGTCGAATAGCATCAACCCAACCGCTTTCATGCGCGTGCGCCTACCGTTGCACTGTGCGTTTGGTTGTTAAGGATACAAAAAGTCACACTCCAAGAAAAAAAAAAGGTGTATTTTGACTTCTCTTTGCTACGCAAGCGACTCTCCCATGTATAACTCTCTTTAAATAATCTCGTTTACTCTCTTTAGGATAGTCGTGGGAAGCACGACTCTCTAAAAGAGAGTTAGCGTGCTTTTTTAAAAAGTTATTCATCCCACGACTCTCCGAGAAAGAGTCAGCGTACCTCTCTAAAGAGAGTTATACATGGGGGAGTCACATCTGTAGCAAAGAAGAGTAAACGGAAACCTTTTTCTTTAGAGTGCAAGGTTGACAGCCCAATATGACGGCACCGAAACACATACGTAATATAGTCTAAAGCCGGATCCAACTTCCTGTGCATGCTTCTACAATGCCTTCTGTACTGATAAACTTTCGGCGTGCATTTATTCACTGCGATAAATGGTCTTTATTCGCAGCCATAAATGAGCGCCGGTTTCTCCATTATAATGGTCGGTTTTCTGAGAGCGAGGAACGGCAAGGACACAAGATAGGCACAGAAGACTTAATTGGAGGAAGTTCCCCGCACCCAAACGCCCGTCCCCCTTAGTCGAGTCCTAAAGAACACAAGCTTCGCAAGTGCTGCAAAAGTGAAAGTTAAGCGATTGCATGTTTCTCGCTACAGTCTGCCTCCGGTCCGCGGCTTTCCAGGGCAGGGGCGTAGCCAAGGGGGGGGGGTTGGGGGGTTCAAACCCCCCCCCCCCCGAAATTTTTCAGTTTTGCTTGCGTATATATACACGCAACACATACAAACGCACGCACGAACATACGTAAAGTATGGTTGAGCCCCCCCCCCCCCGGAAAAAATTTCTGGCTACGCCCCTGTTCCAGGGGTAAGTATGAGAAGTAAACAGAACTTTCTTGTTCATTGAAGCCATAGCGCTGATAAGACAGGGCCCACAGAACGAGGACGGGACGTGCGCTCGTACCGTCCTCTTTCTGTGGTCCCAGTCTTATCAGCGCTATGACTTCAATGAACGTAACAAACCAACTAGCCCAAAAGTCTGTCCTCTTAGAACTTTCTTGGAATGCAACATTAAAAGTGTCCTCGGCCGCCGTCATCGGCAAAAATTTGCGCGGCCAAACCCTGGACATAAAAGAATGTCGGGACGTGTCCAACTGTGTAAAAGTGTTGGACATAATTAGCTCTCCTCTTATACAAATGGGCGAGGGGGGGGGGCTTCTACCCTCTTCCCCCCTCCACCCTCTTCGCACGCCTATGTTCGTAGCATCAGTTTGAGAGACGTGGTCAGGAAATAAATTGGGCCGATCGCAGAGAGTGCAACACCGGGTCGATCCGTGGTGGTGTCACTGGTATTTAAAGTTCGTAAGCGGATTTATTGCGTCCGTCCGTGCTTGCGTCTCGTCTCTCCTTTCCGTTACGCCGATGCGACGTCGTGTGGCCCGCTTGCTATCATAAGTTTTATATAGACCCAGACGTTGTTTGTGATAAAAGATCACTAAAACGCAGCACCACTAATTCGTTTTCATGTACTGTATTTGCTCTGTAGTTTCGAACTGGACATTCTGAACTCGACGCGTGGCGTGGTTTAGCAAAATGTTCGGGCGCGAGGCAACTTAACCGGTGCTTCTTCTTTTCTTTGGGCGCGTTCTCTCACACTGATGCCACAGCAACCAGTGCAGCGTACGCGAACCGGGTGACACGAATCGCAGGGAAGACTTTATTATTATTATTATTGTTATTATTAGTATTTCCTTTGAATGTGGGTTGCGGGCTTGCTGTTGAAGCGGGAAACGAGTTCGCAGCCGGCGGAATGCATGGAAAGTTTGCACATTTTCATTTCTTTATCTTTCTTTTAATTTTGTTCGTTCAGCGCTCCCAGTGCTATGAAGTGCGATATTAGCATTCTGCACCGGCGCAGCCACTTTCCCTTTCCAGCTATGGAACGAACAGCGCGCCGTTCGTTGCACGGAACAGCGCCTCCTCTCCCCTCACGGAGGAGGCTGCATCCGTTGGCGCTGTTTTCAAGCTACGTTCCCCGCCGCCAGCTGTCTGCACAAGTCTTGGGGGAAGGGTGGGCGTCCGAACGACGCCAAAACCCCGCCGCGTCAGCTAGTCGGTGCTGCTCATTTTCACATTCGCCGGATACCCGCTGCCAGTGGTCCTTCGCACTTGGACGCAGTAACATGAACGCCTGGGCAATGGAAACCGGTGAGTGGCCTGGGTTTCGTTGTTGAAAAGCTTTAGTTTGTTGACAGCGAAATAACAAGGTTTTGGATTGTAATTTGAGGCACGCGCGATATTATGTTACACGCTTCAGACGCTTAATAGCCAAGGTCAACTGTTTGAGAGTTGTCCAAGGCCTGCACCGGCGTCTGCTTCGGCGGCTTCGGCGCGAAGCGAGCGCACAAAATAGGGAGGGAGTTGACCGTCATGTTCCGCGTCGTGCAGAACGCCGTTTCTGCAAAGTAAGAAAGCGCATTCGAGTGGCCGCTGCGTCCATGGTACACGGGTGTCGTGTTTTGAATGCCGTGAAGACACTGTTGCCGCGTGTGTATTTGTGCTCGCGTAACCGGCGTAACCACCATCCTGACCTGTGATACCGGGGAAACGTAGAACGTTCCTGTCGCATTGAGATCGAATGTGCAGAGAATGACTGCGCTTACTCACTTACGTAACAAGTTCAATTGCTCCGGAGTTCGACCCAGAGGAACCTAGAAGCTGTGCATAATTTTTTGCGTCGTCATCATTGATTCAGGTCTTTAAAATACGGCGGTTCACAGTTCCCGATGCCCAGAATGGTGTTGCCATCTAGCGGTGTCGAGGGAGAACGTTGCGCTTAAGTGCTTGCGCGCCATATCTGAAATGAATAACTCACATCGCTGTGGTGGCTCGGTGATTGTGGCTTTCTGTTGACATGAGCATGCGGCTGCAATGCACATCGTCTTAACTACACAAAAAGATAATGGAAGATCACCGCTTGAGTTGTAGATTTAAATTGGAAGTCAGACGTAATATACATAACGTGTATACTCTAGCAGATTTATAAACTAATGAGCACCATTATACGAGACGCAGCGAGTACTGGAAAGTTGTCACACCCCGTTTAAATACTGGTTTAGAACGCTTGTGCTGTACTTCACCATCATTGTTAAGCTATATTCAGTTTATTAATTTTTATTTGTTCCTCTCCTAAACTTAGATCTGTGTTTGTAGAAGAAAACGCAATTTCACTTATCCTGGCATCGTGTTTTAGTAGCGGAGCTATTTAAGCTTGGCAAAACTCCTTTGTTGTCCCGCATTAACTGGTTGAGCGAGGGGGAGCCCAGCCTAGCTATGCCAAGGCACGCAAATCCAAAAAAAAAGGAGCATAGTGTAATGAAGCAAGGGGGTAGGAAAAGGGACGCGAGGTTGAGGAGTGATGTGAGGGTTAGGAGGAGTGAATAGAGGAGGGCGAGATGGTAAAGCATAGCATGGCCACGTATAGTATATATAGTACAGCAAGGAGTAGGAAAGGGAGGTGGGAAAGGAGGAGGGGAGAGGGTAAAGCGTAGCATAGTCTTGTGTGGTGTAGTATAGCAATGGGTGGCAAAGGGAATTGATAATGAGGAGGAGGCGAAGGCCACCAGCGCCGCTGTTTCCTCATTCTGCGCACCACTACCGCGTAGCTGCCCCAATTCTTAACTGTTTTTATCCGGTGTTCACCACGGCTCCAATGACGTATTTCCGTCACGGATATGACGTTGCAAAATATACACTAACAGATGGCAAAGAAAAAAATCTAGAAGATAAAGTTCCGTCGCCGGGAGTCGAACCTACGACCCTCGCTCCACAGCGCGAGCCGACTCGCGGCCACAGACGGCACGTTCTTCAGCATACTAACGACGAGCTATTTATATACACCATTTACCGTTGGCGGTACTAACAGTTGTTTGTTCGCGCTCATCCTGTGTCGCGCTCATCCTGTGCCTCCATCTGTGAATTGATATACGGTGGAAATAAAGATTTGGCTTGATTAGGTTTGATCAGTTCTGCGGAATCAGGCAACCGGGGAAATTTGGAGGACGCTTGAGCTTCGCCTCAAGAGCATAACGCGACAGCGTAATCGGGGCCCCGTTCGCATCGCCTTCTCAATCGGTAGCCTCGCTTCGCTTCTCGCTGGACACCTCAATCATGACGCAGGGAAAGGAGCGTCTCCGCTAGTAACATGGTCGTTCAAAACTATTCTAGAATGCCTACTGCAAGTACACTTGTGGAGTTCCTACTACGCCATAAATATTATTTTGCGAATCAGCGAACTTACCCACTACGCGTCGCTAAGGCAACCCGCGAACCCACGCAGCTGCTCACTTTGTTGATGCTTTTGCTGCTGCTTATGATGATTAAATATGTCTGAGCGCTTTGTAATGGGTGGGCCTAGAAACCGCTCACTCGTTGTGTAATTCACAAGTCTTGACGCCTGGCGCGATTCTACACTTCTGCCACTTAAGGAGACTCGTCACATTATATGACATTCGTATAGGTCTTTTTTTTTTTTTCAAGCAGTTCCAAGCAATGGCGTGGCTCTGTGATAGAGAGCACCTTGCTTGCCACGCAGATGGCCTGGGTTCGATTCCCACTCTAACCGAAGTTTTTTTGTTTATTTATATGCATATCCCGAATTTTCGCTCGCGGATGACGCTGATTTTTCGCTCACAACCAACGACGCCGACACCCGAATTTCTGCGAGACTAGCTCTTTAACGCTACCGCGTTAAATTTCGTCCTCCACCAATCTTACCGCGGGGCTGCAAAGAGTTCGTGGTACAACTGGGAGAATAAACGTTCGCTACCATTTACTATTCCTCACTTCAAGCGTCCATCATCCTTGTGACTTGTGGAGTTGGTATTTTCAAACACTTCAATTGTGTTTTGTTTTCCCGCAGGCTCCAAGCTTCCACCGCTTGTTCCGGGCAAACTGCGCCTGTACAGCATGAGGTTCTGCCCGTACGCGCAGCGGGCACTCCTAATGCTCAACGCCAAAGGCCTGGAGTGAGTATGCCATGTATCAGCCGAGAGCTGTTATACAAACGTCACCTATCGTTTCATGATGCGATCGTCATCCTGTTGAGCCGCCCTACATTTTTTCAACGTTTCTGCATTTCGAGGCTGACCTTCTGGCAGCAAACATGCCTTTTATTATAATTACAATTAGCTTTGGTGCAGTCCGTTCTGGACTGGGTTTAAGATGCAAGCATCGGCAACGGATGCTACGTCGTTTTCGAAGGCAGGCGCATCACTGTTCGATTTTATCGTCAATTTCAAGGAGAGATACTACCTCGTTTCTGGACTGTTGCACGGGGCTATGTAGGTTGACGTCACAGCCTCGGCAGTGCACTTTTTTTTTGGGGGTGGGGGGTGGGGGTGGCACGTATAATCGCCACAGTTCATAAGGGATTATGGCGGAAACCAAGAAGCCTTCGTCGAAAAGGTGCATAGTGTTCGTGCGTGTTCTCAATTTAAAGGCAGCAAATTCGGTCTCTAAAGGCCGGTAGTGAGTTTCAAAGCTGCACAATATGTGACTTCATGCTGCCTTTACCACCCAAACAGCGCGTATCGTACACCACACCTCCACTTCGTCGCGTGACCGATATCTGCACTATGATGCATGCTCTTATTTCGTCTCTTATTTCGTATTTTGTTCACTGACTTTCACCATGCGTATATGTCGAATCAAGCATAAACGCGCAACGATGGTGAGTCCGGTTGTGCAGTGCGAAAAAAACAAAAGCTCAGCAACATCTCTTACACTTTAGGAAGCTAAGAAAAAAAAAATCAGTACGTGTTACTCTTTTCGGTGAGCCCTGACTTACCAGGTATATGACTCCTTTTAAGGAGACCCGGTTACTCTCTTTTGGGAGCCACGACTCTCCAGTGAGAATATAATGATCTAAAGAGAGTTCACGTGTCTCTTTAGAAGATAGTCATGTACGTGGTAAGTCAGTACTCACAAAAAGAGTCTGAGGACTGTTTTCTTTTTCCTAGAACGTGTGGTTCTCATAATGAGTAATATTTTATCATGTGCGAGGGCAGATTTGTGGTATCAGGGTTCGAAGCCCTGCCTAAATCCTTCGTGTGTGCGTCCGCGTTAGTGCGTGTTTGCATGACCAGGCTGTCCCTACATTTCCGGAAATCTCCTTCCCAAATAAAATATAAACTACATCATCGCTGCTTATCAAACGCCGAACGACGTTTTCAGCCACGAAGTGGTCAACGTGAACTTGGCAAGAAGGCCCGAGTGGTACAACGACGTGCTACCCGCGGGTACCGTACCGGTACTGTACCAGGACGAAAAGGTCATCAGCGGCTCCATGCCCATTGCCGAGTACCTGGAAGAAGTCTACCCACAGCCACGTCTCTTGCCCAGCGATCCGTACCTGAAGGCCTTGGACAGGAGCTTTCTGGACTCGGCATTAGCAGTGAGTTAACGGGCTTGCATTGGCCGAACCCGGGACTCCCTTGACGGTACAATAGATGTCGGAAGTACGTAGATGGCGATAATAAATGAAAAAAAAAAGAACTTGATCCATCACTACAAACGAACTGAAAACTGTCATTCAGTGCATTGTCAAAAAGTATCCTTTGCAGAATTTGGAGGAAGATATGAGCGCTGATGCTGGAGGAGCGAAACAGGTGCAGACGGCGAGGACTCTTTCCAGTTTTTGTTTTTAAAGGGGCCCTGCAACACTTTTCGAGCATGCTCAAAAAGCGCTGCCGATCGGTAGTTGAGGCTCCCGAGAACACGCCAGCCAAATATCATAGCGATGCGCACGGCCTGGAATTTACAATAAATTCTCAAAGTCAGCTGAAAATCGCTCCCTCTTCTCTCGACAAATGATGTATTAGTCCGCAAAATATGACGCGATTGTCGGCAGTTCCACCATTGGCTGATGTTATAATCACGATAACACCCTCATTATTACTTTCGTTGTTAATTTTGAGTTCAATAAGTAGATAATATGTACGTTTATATTATGTTATCGCGTTAAAAACACCGAACAAACATTAATATTAGCACTTCCGGTCTCACCGACAGCTCGTCTGCTCGTAGTTGCGTGGTTCCGTTTTCTTCGCCATGCGCAGTGCCGAAAACGTGAATATTTCTGTGCTTTTGACCATCGCCGGTTGCCGAGTGTTGCCTCGTCAGCTGAGAACTGCATCGTCGGCACGTTCTCACGACCGACCGAGGCACGGGCGCAGCGTGTCTCCGATAACAATGCTGGCGTCCGGTAATGGCGGCGCTTCGGGGTCGTCTGCCAGTGCCGTCTTACGAGGCGGTGTATCGGAGTACGGGCCGAAACCGATCTCAGCTGTCATTCGTTCCAAACGAGCGCGCACGTTTGCTTCCATGGTTGGCAGAGCGATGAAAACACTACGGCGTTCGAGGTGCACACCCAACATTACCAAACCGACGCGCAGTTTTCAAGCACGCGCGATACACAGCGCGATCGACTCCGCTCGTCGAGAACGACGCAAGCCGACCGGAAGTGGCGGCACAGACCACGTGGTTGCGCCGAGACGCCAGAGAGAAAAAAATGAAAAAAATGCCGCCGGCGCTGACGTCGCCTCCTCGCACCTCCGCCCTCCCTCCCTCCCCTCACGCCGCGCGCAGCTTTCCGCGCGCTCGCTGCGTTGAGTTGAGAGAGAAAGCTGCGGAACGTGATCTCTATAATTTGGTAACACCACTTAGACTTGACGGATTCGAAAAATTTTTGCGGCATATGGCTCGTGAAGAGTCATACGTCAATAATGGGACTATTCCAATATAACAAAGAAAGGTGTTGCAGGGCCCCTTTAAGGTGAAAAAGTGTCCCGTTGCGCGGCTGCTTGAGCGAAACACGTCAGACGAATTAAGTGGTGCAAAAACCCACGTGACGTGCGTAACTAATGACGTAATGTTAGACGTCACATATATAAAAAAATGTGACGTCGTAATGACGTCATATCAACACGTCTTCACGTGGCATCATCGCTTGGCCAAAGGCGGGCTGATACTGGAAGCAGGGCAACACCATGTGAAGGACAGAAGGCTTCATGGGTGGACGGACAACGCAATCTATTGAGAACGTCAAGGTAACTCAATGCGTGTCTGTCACCCTACTGCTCGTTGTACATCTTGCAGGAAGTCTAGACCCCGATTGTATAACTTAATGTGTTACCAAGCGCGCAAAAGGCTTTTCTCCATCAAGTGTGAGGGTGTAACTTGCTGCCAAACTTTGTTTTCGTTTTTGAGCATCAGCGCTCATCTACCTTCAAATGTCGCATCAACTAGCCCAAAGACTCGCGCCTATATACCGTTTGGAAATATGAGAAGCTATGTATCATTGTATGTTTTTTCGTCCTTTCCACATGAAGTGTGCGTCGCTGATTGGCAGTATCTCGATGAAGAGAGGATCGAAGGAAGAGCACTGGGCCAACTTCGTCAAGAAAATTGGGCTGTTTGAAAAAGAGCTTGGCAAGAGGAAGACAACGTACTTTGGAGGTTTGTACTTTTATTCAAACTACTAAACATACCATTTTAATTCTTAACAAATATTCGTGAACTACTTAAAGATGTGTTAAAATATCACATATCTATTCGTAATTGTTTTGGTCAGGTTATTCAGCTGTCTGGTCTACATGCGCAATCACGCAATAATTACAGTATTTCTTTTATTATCTATCACTTCCCTTTTATATTTTCTTTCCTACAAGCATTCTCTAAGGTATAATTAAAACGTTAAGACATGAAGTCTTGGCCAATCACCCAGAGTGGGTATGTGCCATAATGTTGAGGGAACACACAAACATAAGCGCATGCGGGTGATATCGTGTTTTGCGCGGCCAAACCGCGCCATAGGTGACACTAGTGACCGCACACGCAGGTGAACAGCCCGGCTTGGTGGACTACGTGATCTGGCCAGCATTCCCAGCTGCTCTCGCCTTCAGCAGGTTGTACCCCGACCTCAAGATGCCGGCGGCCGAGGAGTTCCCGCTTTTCTCGCGCTGGCTGCAGGCCATGCGCGAGTACCCGGTGGTCAAGGCCACCGTGAACGAGGACCACGTCTTCCTCTACGCCAAGAGTGGACAGGAGGGAGAGCGAGACTACAACGCGGGACTCCAGAAGTAGAACCGTAGCGCGTGTCTGTCTCGCTGATGTGTCGTGCGCGAGCGTGCATGCAGGCCGTATACGCAGCAGCTGCCACACTTATTTCAAGCGCGACTGCGGTACATTTACGGAACTTCGAGGGTGGTGGTGGTAAGGAGGGGGGGGGAGGCAGAGGTATTTGAGCTTACCGAGGTGAGAAGTGCCCGGTGAATTTAAGATGCCGTAGAAGTCCATGAACATAATAAGGTAAATTGTTTTTTTTTTCAATGAAGCTATTAGGTCGGCATGAGCTATCGACCTGTAGCAACGAAACCTAGAGGTGATTCTTTCGAAACTATTGGTCGCAATACTAAATCCTTCTCTCGTCTTGCTTCTTAGACCTTGTGGTATGCGATGAACTGGCACCCACTGGCCCATTTTACTGTCCTAATAACACACGTTCTGAGGAAGACTAAAGTGTGTGTGTGTGTGTGTGTGTGTGTGTGTGTGTGTGTGTGTGTGTGTGTGTGTGTGTGTATGTATATATATATATATATATATATATATATATATATATATATATATATATATATATATATATATATATATATATATATATATATATATGTAACGGCATTCAGTTGTAGGGCACATATCAGTGATACGTGATACGGTATAAGTGCAGTTGTGCACATACTTTGCAGTCTCCATCATCAGTGTGTGTGTCATTTAGCGCGTTACCGGGCCCTTAGGTGGCCGACCTTAGGTCTTGCTAGTTTCTCCGTTTCGTTGCTCACTCACTTACACCAGTATTGGTTATTTCACTTGCGTATAGAAAATAACATAAACACGAACAACCTTGTTGGCACCACGACGCGTGGTGAGCGCTGTAGCAGAAGGCCTGCATGTTTCTTATATATATACAGCTGCAATACACTCAAGATGTGTAGCTGTATGCTCCCAAGCGAAAAGTGATCTTGAGCGACGCTGGCGAGCCGACCCTGATTCCACGTGCGTTCCTGGTTGGTTATGAATCTGTTACTTAAACAATTCCAGTAATTCCGAATAAAGACGTGACAATGAGACAATCGGAGACCAATTACTTCCTTCTTTTTCTTTCTTTCAGGCGATGGGACTTGGTGTTCTGTGCTAAAGTTACTTATCGACGTGTACGGTTACATTGCGCATTTACTTACTTATTTGCTTGAAGCAGTGGTGGATCTATGTAACCTCCGCGGTGGTTAAATCTTGATCGGTTGCCGGTTGGAATCGGTAAGTCGATTCCAACCGGAGGTTTAAGCAGACTATCAACAGTCGCTTCTTAACCTGTGACAGCGGCGCGAAAGCTTTCCTGTGCTCGGTAAGACACACGCAAGTACTACCTACCAACAAGGGATTGATCGGCAGAACCACCTGCAAGCAGAAATGTATATGCGGACTAGACGCTTGCGGAAAGGCTGAATTCGCATTTCAGGAACGCAAACTGTAATTGACGAGGGGGATGGAAAGTTTCGCAATGTCATTGTTGGCTAAAACACGTTGGCGGGCTAGTTGGTTTGCATCCATTGCTGGACGACAGTCCCGAGTCTCTAGCTAGAGACCAAGGGCGGAGGAATTGATCGAGGGCTCGCTTTCTTTGATAGACACGTCCTAATGAAATCAACACACTTTACATTTACAACATAATTACTACACTACAGTTAGACTACAGATGATGTCCCCTGTGTACTTTCCCTGGCTTCACTAAGGTATGAGGCCAAGTGAAAAATGCGCATTCTTTTTTTCATGATGTCATTTTTAGATTTTTGGTTTTGTTAAATGCGCGATTCCTTGCCCGTCATTTTGCTGTATTAGGTTTCCGTCTGCATAGTTTCTTTCCAAAGATAAAAGCAAAAATGTTAGATTACCCGTCATCTACGAAACCGAAACTGAAAGTGCCAGTTTTGTGTGCCTCATAAAATTAGCTTGATATGTAGTACTTTATTCGTTACTTAACAATAATGTCAAGTGCGAACATGTAATGATGCTCTAATGGCATTGTAAACCTATCATTTTTAATCATATAAGTAATAAACTTCTCTCCAGGTGGACGCGCAACGTCGTACACCTCAATGACACGTATGTGAGCCTGTAAATCATTAAATTTGCTTTGTATGATGCTGCGTGTCATTTTAATGATGGCAGCAGAAACACATTTGATATTTTGAAGGAAGTTGGCTTCGGGCCTGGCCTCTGCACTGCAAGAACTTGCCTCACAAACGATCGGCACCGCATCGCGAAAGCGTCCTATATATATATCACGGCACTAGTGCTGCAAAGCAAGCTAGAAAAGAAAAGGGAATTTGCCGCTGGAGCAATGGCACACAAGGGTAAGGTCCAGGATGGAACTAGCTACAAATATCGAGGATATTGGGGCTCTTGGTCGCCTTGTGTAAGCGCTGCACATGCTTCAAACCTTTTTTGTTGATTTTCTCAGAACTAACATTTTACAGCGAAAGCTGTTATGAGATCATTTCAACGGCCGTTTTTGGCGCCGTAGTTGTCCGCCGCCGCCGCCGCCGCCGCCGCCGCCAGTGTCCGTAAGCACTATCGCACGAAATAAGAAAAAAAAAAAGAAATAAGATAAAAATTCAGGATGGAACGAGGTTCGAACCTGAGCCCTCTGCGTGGGAGCCCAGTGTTCTATTTCAGGGCCATGCCGGTGCTTCGAACTGCGTTGCAAAAAGACCCTATACAGGCTTCATGTCGAGAAGGAACCACATTAACATATGTAATGTACTGTAATAGAAGAGTAAAATAACAACCAGGCGTCACACAAACGTGATTTCTGTAACCGGGCGTCACACAATGCAAATTGCGCAACGAGTGGGTTGTTGAGTGCTTCCAACCCATTACAAAGGCCTCTACGATAATTCTTCATCGTCATCAGCCACAGCATCAACAAAGTGCATATAATGCCTTCCAGGTGTTTAGCGAGTACCACGGTTCTCCGCAGAATGACGAAAAATTGCATAGTGGCTGCTTTCCTACTTCACAAAATTATGATGATTTATAGCGTAGTGGCTTCCTGGCAAGTGCACTTCTATTGGTTGCCAAAGAAGCCCATAAGGCGCCCATGATCCATTTCTTCAGGCTCTCAATAAAGTTAATTCCTTCTCTCTCTCGCTCTCCGTTTCTCCGGTTAACGTATGTTATAAAGCGTGGCAGGACAGTTAAATAACGACCGGGCGTCACACAATGTGAATTGCGTAACTAGTGGGTCGTTTAAAGCTTCGAACCCATTACAAAGGGTTCAGTTATAATTCTTCATCGTCATCAACCACCGCAATAACCAAGTCCACATAATGCCTCACAGATGGTACCTCGCTTCTCCGCAGAATAACGAATAATGTCGTGGTGGGTGCTTCCGAACTTCCCAAAAATTACGATTTGTGGCGTAGTGGGTACGCTGCTAATGTACTTGTATTAGTAGCCACAAGAGAGTTTATAACGGACTCTAGAAATGCCGCTCTTCCAGCTTTCGCTGTGACTGTGCTGCGCTTTCCGCGCAGGCCTGGCGTTTTTTTTTTTTTTTTTTTGGAGGGGGGGGGGGAGGCCTTTTTCCGCACGCGAACATGCATAATGTTTTTGCTAATAAAGATTTCTCATTAAAACTTGGCACACTTTCTTATCACATTGGTGGGTGTGCAATGAAGCTCAATAAACAAAATCATGCCACAAGGTTTAATATGGCTGCCTGTTATACGAAGGTGCCACTAGTGTTAGTGCATAATTTTTTGGTTATTTAATCACTAGTTTTAGTATTCATCTGACCTCATTTTCTTTGGTTCATTGTACTGGCCAAAGCTTCTTTTGTGTCTGCAAAAAATGAGTTTTTTTTTTTGTTGAGTAGAATTTGAGTTAGGAGTGTTCGCGTGAGGCCCACTTTTAATGACATTTTTTTAATTATGAAAAATTAACAAAAATAGGACTTGCTTTATAATGCTATCATCCTCCTAAAGAGGTCCGCTTTACAATAAAGACTAACAATATGTAGTGATTATCGCTTTTTAAAACTTTTTTTCCGACACTTCGCCTCATACAGAGACCACAGTTCTTATCCCTTGTAGGGGCCGCCATCTTTGGTCAGGTGAAACGAACGATCACGACAGCGTGCGCGGCGTCTCATATTCGAATGCTTTGGGCCCGTGCTCGCTCGGTATCAGCTGTGAGTTTGACGTATCCAAACACGCAGCCCATGTGCTGGCCGCAACGACAGGACGATAACCGGGGTCAAGGTTGCACGTGCCTACTGTGAACGCAGGTTCGAGACGAATCTGGGCGATAAGTGGAATCGGATTTATTTTGTGATCTGAGGAGTACATATGCAGATTGTCTATAATGTTCGTCCTTCTGGCTTGGAGCAAGTTCGTGCCTTTTCGGTTCGTTGTTACCGACGCAAGATTATACGAGAAATAAAACAATTCGTAACACTTATTCGTGCGCAAATACTTGTTGCCTCAATGCGTTAGGAAGTACACGCTTTCGACTTGCAGTACAAACGCGACAGTAGTAGTATATGGGGCTTAACGTCCCAAAACCACGATATGATTATGAGAGACGCCGTAGTGGAGGGCTCCGGAAATTTCGACCACCTGGGGTTCTTTAACGTGCACCTAAATCTAAGTACATGGGCCTCAAACATTTTCGCCTCCATCGAAAATGCAGCCGCCGCGGCCGGGATTCGATCCCGCGACCTTCGGTCAGCAGTCGAGCGCCATAACCACTAGACCACCGTGGCGGGGCAGTACAAACGCGACAAAAATACCTGATGTACGAGCCCTGAAAAGGATGTCGGAAAGGTCCAGTAACCTAGTCGTATCTGAACAATGGCAACGCCGGTGTTGCCCATCTTGCAGGCACGTAGGCAAGGGGGGAGGGCCCCCCCCCCCTGAAATTCGTCCGACCTTCTATATTTCCGGGCAACTTTTTCTTCTTTTTGCCATGGAAAGACTTTCTTTCGAACAATTAGGCCTCGGCCCCCCCCGAAAAAAATTTCTGGCTACGTGCCTGCCATCTTGTAATGGGATTAAATCCCGGCCGTGGCTACCGCATTTCGATCGAGGCGAAATGCTTGAGGCCTGTGCACTTAGATTTAGGTGCTCGCTATAGAACAGATGGTCAAAATCTCCGGAGCCGTCCGGCGGTCCGTGAGTGCGCAGAAAATATTTCGATGCTAGCATACGCTACCTCGAAGGGTCTCCGCGATCGCACTAGTTTCTCAGGTTTTGTCAGCGTATATAACTAGGGATGGCTCTCGCATCAGCATGAATCGCTACCCCTAACATACTTTATGTGTTCTTAATATCCTTTAAGCTAACGTCACCAAAAGCAAAGTTTGAAGCACGCACATCTTAAATGTGGTGATAGAGAATTAAGTCAAAAGCCACTACAGCAGACACTTCGATAGATCCCAGCTCGTGATAAACACCGGGACCTCAAGTTTCAGTGGTTGGACGGTAACTTTCTTTTTTTAAAGACCATAGTCTTTCTTGGGTAACTTAAACGCAGAAATTTTGGTCTGTCTGTCTATCTGTCTGTCACACGATTCAACCACGCGGCCAAAGTTTAAGCACTTCCTGAACGCCCAGCCATCTTAAACTGGTAGCTGCGTTCATACTTGTGAACATTGTCGATCAAAAAGCAAATATTACGCATATCTGAGGCGAAACATCAATACGCAAGTATTAGATGGTATGTTTTTTTTTTCAAAGCCACGCGCATACAAATGCCATCCCGTGAAGGAGGTAAATAAACTTGTAAGCGGTACTGGTTTAAAAAAAAAAACACACTGTGAAAGGATAAGCCTGTGCCTTACGAGCAGAACATTGTCTCTTGCGAATCGTAGTCCACGTGGCGATAACGCACTGCGGGGCAACAGAGAACGCTTATCGGTCGGGAGGGAGTCACCGTATACGCAGAGACAAGCCATTTTGAAGTCTTCAAGATAGCGTCTTTCATAGTACTCATTCTTCCATGCCCTACGGAGGAAGCCCGGTTTGTTTCCCGTGTCGAGGGCTCGCAACGTAACACCGTAGTCCTTTAGAACTGCTGTAACACTTTGAAAGTAAGGCGTGCAAGACTGTTGCAGACACGTTGGGCCAAAATGGACGCCTGGGCTTTTGCATCTGGTACGTATATTACCCGCGACTAATTTTGGTTTCTTGCGACGTTGCCCGCTTAGTTGTCTGTTTGCAGTTAGCCGTGGTAGCAGTGGTAGCAGGTGAACGACATTTATAGTTGCCCAGTTATGGCTATACAAGCAGTGTGACAAAATGTGCAGCATGATGGTGTCAGTTATCATGCCCAATGCGAATAGCGTGAAGGTAATCGAGAACATTCCGCGAATGGTGCGGAAGACGCGCCATGCGTCTGAACGCGCGTGATAGCACAAGGGGCATTCTTACTGGTTGTTATATTCCATATCATGAGCCATACACCTTTGGTATGGTTCGAGCATCGAGCTTCGGGACATTAAGTTCAAGTTATACTCTGGCAAAATTTGGCGGCACGAAAAAAAAGGGGGACAATAAATGACAGGACAGGTACCAACAAACAACTGATGTATTGGAAAGAACATTGCATCCCAGGTACCTCCAGGCGCATGCGCGAGTCACATTGTTAAGCCCCGTAGCTGAATGACAAACGACTTTCAGTTATGAAGACTTGTCTAAAAAGTACGATTCGTTGCGATATAAATTCAAAGACTGCACACTAACATACTGGGCACCCTTCTTATTTATGCAAAAAGCATCCAACAATTCTCTGGTCACCATGGTTGTCCTCGTTTCTTTGTGCCTCCAAATTTTGTCAGACCATGCACCAACTAGCTCAAAAACGCGTTTTAGACAAGTTATGCTTTTGGAACATGTTTATGTTTATCTGGTGTACATGTGCGTGGCGGCGGGTTTCCACATCATAAATAGCGCAATAGCGTAACTTCCGGTACACGTCACATGCGGCAGAGTCACGTGACCCGAGCAGAAACGTCACGTGTGACGTCAGTGGTAGAGCGGCACGTCGCTGTCGACTCTGGTTCTGGCAGTACTAAGTAGTGATGCTTGCAAAATAGTGAAAACAGCGGTGCGGCACGGCGTATAGGTTACTGATCGCGCAGTGACACGTGCCAGCCACTGACGCTGGCAAAATAACGACGCTTATGCAGCGCCAGGCAGAACCTTATCCTCCATTTCAAATTTTCGCGGTGGTATGGCGTTATCCATGATATTTATGCTCAGGTCACGTGACTCTCCCTCATGTGACAGCGACGGGAAGTTCCTCTGTTGCGCTCTTTAGAATATGGAAACCCGCTGCGCTGTGTTGACGCCGCTGCGCGCACAAACCCTGCGTCTGCGTGCATGTGACGTCACACCGCAATGTCGATTGTCCGCGCCATAGAGTTTCTTACAATCACCTGGAGGGAACTCTGGCGCTGCGATCGTTCAGCCACAATGGGAATGATGGGTAGTACACGGATTTGCCCGATATTCGTGCTTACGGCTTCGAACGCACTTGTGCATTTGTTTATTGCTGTGTCTTGGCGTTCGTTCCGGGTAAAAGAATGGACCGTTGTGAACTTCGTGACCAGATTTGAGTTGGTGAGGCTAAACAGGCTAAAGTAATGAAGTGGAACTGCTGACTTTTTCTGAACTTCGTCTTCCGGCATAGTGGATGCAGGCGTCGCGGAGCCAAACGGAGCAGAAAGAATGAAATTGAGACAAATCGGTGTACTACCCATCATTCCCATGCTGGCTGAAGCACCATGCGTTGCAGCTTCCATAGACACTAGCGCCAGAGTTTCCTCTAGTGTATATATATATATATATATGAAACTCTATGGTCCGCGCATCCGGAATCCTTCGTGCTAACCAAATAGATTCTGTGCGCATTTAAAGAGAACTCAGTTGCATCGTACTGCTGGATTTTATGGATGTGACACGCATCGTCCCAGGGTGCGACGGCCCATATATGCAAACAGAATGACAGTGCTAATATTGCTACGCGGCTTTAAGCTGTGGTTTCAGGTATCACAATTTTCCCGTTCAAGACTAATAACCTTAATGGTGGAGCAAGCAGTCACAAGCGAATGAATTTCTTTCATGGCACCGCCTTCGGTACTGAGCTACTAAGCACGAGGGCGCGGGTTCGATTCCCTGCTACGGCGATCGCATACCGATCTGGATCAAATGCAAAATGGCCCGCGTGCATTTATAAAGGTGCGCGTCAAAGAGCATTAGCTGGTCAAAATCAATCCCGCGCTGCGGCGTGCCTCGTAAATATAGGCCGTGGTGTTGCGACGCAATATCGCGCAATTTTTAACCCTTTTAGGCGCCAAACGTAGGCAACTTTATTTCAAGGCACTGGATATTCTATCGCATGACAGCCAACGAAGTAGTGTGTTGATTAGTTCATTTTCTGTGATTAATTACTATGAGTTTAATTAAACATATTTATTCTGAAGTCAGTCACGTTGTCTTTTTTTGCATAATACATCTGAGCTCAAGCTTGAAAGAAGTCGCAATTATTTATCGGGCTTATTCACTTCTAGCGAATAAAACAAATTTTTGACGTAGCTGCCGGTACGCGGCACGTCGAATGACACGTGAACATACCTTCAGCCAAGCGGCCGCTTGCAACACACAGTATATGGGAGTTAGCCGAAGGCACAATGAATGCGAGGAAGGTTCTATTAGGGCTACGGACGCTCATTATCCTCCTCCTCCCATTGTCTTCCTCCTGCTTGGCCATGAGTAGAAAGAATTTGTAAAAAGGACGTTGCGTCGACGAATGTACACGCTGTGCCTGAAAAGTTTAAAGAGAAACTTTCTGACTTAATGGAGAGGGAAAGCGAAAATAAGGTGCACGAAAGCAATGGGACTGACTAACTGAATATAACTACAGTACACTGTAATATAACTTTATTTGGTCCTGAGGAGGAGACCTTGTCAACGAAGGCTCCCTGGGAGCCGCCATAAGCCTCTCCGGGCTGCTGTTAACATGATTGACCCCCCAAAAATGCACTGCCTAAGCTGTGACGTCGGCTTTTGTACTCCCGTGCAACAGCCCAGAAAGGAGGGGAACCTTCTGTCCGTCAAAAAGGTGTGTATTTGTGAAATTGAGCCAGTGTCAACGGAAGTAAGCGACAGTGGGAAAGGTGTCAAATCAAGATGCGATCGTATGCCGAGATGTATATATTTAGAACGCGCGTTCTCTCCCGCACTTGGTTTTCTTTTCAGGTTCGAAGTTCCCGCCGCTTGCTCCCGGGAAACTTCGGCTGTACAGCATGAGGTTCTGCCCCTATGCGATTCGAGCTCTGCTGATTCTGAAAGCCAAGTCGATCGAGTAAGTATGGGGAGCATTGACTGCCACTTTAATAAAAAGAAAATGGCAAAAGAAAAAAATATTCACAGCATATCCACGGGTGAATGATGAAGAGCTTGGGCGAAGCTCCTGAAGCAATCATGGTTACACCGTGAAATCTTCAGTGGTTTCGCCCAGCAGTAATCAAAGCAATAGCCCAGTACATCATCAAAGACGTGACAAACACTGTATATATTTATGCAAGAAATTTTATTAATCGTAAGTGATCACAAGTAATTTTATTAATCGTAATCTATCTACGTATACATCTATCTAGCCGCCTACGTCTGGGTGCTCTCGTGATCGCCTCCTTAACTTGGTGTAGACCAAAATTATCATGAGAGAATAAGAGGATTTGACGAATATCACTGTCTGGTCATGGCGTGAATAACATGAAAATCCTGTCGCGTACGTCGTCAAACCATGTCCTCCAGACACGTGTGGCACATACCCGATTACCACGGGCCCTGGTGTACGGGTATGCGCCACAGGTGACTGACAGTTTACATCTACCCAGGTTCGGCGAGAACAGACATTGGTAGTTTACATGCGAGAGCGTTAAAAAAACCGAAATCGGCAGCGTTGACCCGACAAATGCAAATAATAAAAGTTAGTACCTCAGCAGGAATCGAACTAGAGCATTCTGCGTGGAAGTCGGGTATTTTAAGAAGCTGCTTTGGAGAAACACTCTATGCAGACGTAATGTCGGTGCAATGTCCATTGTGGTTCTGGTGCTGGCTATCTAATTTTATAACAAAACAATAAACGCTACATATGTACTCCTGCGATACTGGCGTCATGTCAGGTTGATTATCATACTGCTGCTCCAATGACACACACACGGTATACGTATTATGTGGCACATGTATATTTATTTTTGCTCAACGTAAGGTTGCTTCTGTATTGCCACAAAGACGGCTCGGTGGTCAGTGAAGTAACACGCTGCCGTCTCTATGGCCCCAACACAGTATTTCCGCAGCACGCTTAGCCTTCTTCTGTTCATTCTTCCTACACTCAACCGCTAATTGCCAGGCAACTACTTCGGGATCCGATTAGTTAAGCTTCTCCGCTCTTCTGCGCCGTTGAGCAGCATTTGCGCTCTCCTTCTCCATGGCTATACCACACTGGCAAACGCCAGTTAGAGGCGCTATCAAGCGGTTCCAGTGCAGTGTCAGACGGCGACTGCACAGCGAAGGCGAATAGCTGCGCGTGCGCCGGCGCCAGTGCGTCTGCCACGGCTACCACGTCACTCCTCTGGAATGCGCAGGCCGGCGGCGGCGGAGTGCGGGGGATGTGCCGGCTCCGGTGCGCCAGCTGTGTGACATCACTGATCCTCGCGCATGCGCAGCACGGCTCTTGAGGAGGCGCGCGAAACTGGCTCGGCTAGGCCAGACGCTACAAAATGCAACATAGAACTAGTCACTGAATGCTGCGCATGAAAGCGATTCTCACATGGCGTGGGATCTGCTGAATCTTCCTTTTTACAGCGAAAGCTGTTATGAAATCACAACAGCCGATTTTGGTGGCGTATTGCCGCCACCGCCGGTGTCTGTAACCACAGTCGCGCACAATTAGAAAAAAAAATATTCAGTACCGAGCGGGATTGGAACAAAGGCTCTCTGTCGTCACACAATGAGGATTGCGTAACGACTGGGTGGTTTAAAGCTTCCACCACATTACAAAGGTCTCAGCCATAATTCTTCATCGTTATCAGCCACAGCATCAACAAAGTGTATATAATGCCTTACAGATTGGTCATGGTTACCTCGCTTCTCCGCAGAATGATCAATAATGACACTCCCCACTTAGCAAAACTATGATGATTCAAGGCTTAGTGAGCACCTAGCAACTACAATTGCAGTCGCCTCAAGAGAGTTTACAACGGGCTCTAGAAAGGCCGTTCCTCCAGCTTTCGCTGTGACTGTGCTAAGTATTCCGCGCAGCCCTGGCGTGTTTTTATTATATTTTTTAATGGGTAAAGATTGAGAGACAGCAATTCCGAGTGTTCAAACGTACAGAGCACCTTCTCGTTTTCTACATTTCATTACTCGGAACGAGGCTATTATCAGTGCTGCAGTGAGTGCATGCAAGGTCCAGCATGAACTGAAAAAAAACTTGCGTGATTCTTCGCTACCAGAAGAAATGTCTCTGTTTAGTTGTTAGTGTAACCGCATATGGCTGTCGCCAACAGAATCGACCATAAGCCGATATACGTTATAGTTTAGCCTGATAACGCGATTCGAACGCCGCTCTTCTTTTCCAACGGCAGTCATGAAGTGGTCAACATCAACATGAAGGACAGGCCGGAATGGTCCAAGGACGTGCTCCCTGTCGGTACCGTACCCGTGCTTTCTCAAGACGAGAAGCTCATCAGTGGATCCATGCCCATAGTTGAGTACCTGGAGGAGGCGTATCCGCAGACGAAACCCATGATGCCCACAGACCCGTACCTGAAGGCGCTGGACAGGAGCTTCTTAGAAGTTGCATCACCCGTAAGCTCGTTGAATTGTTAACATTCACGGAGATTTAAGTTTAGAAGGAAGGAAGGAAGGAAGGAAGGAAGGAAGGAAGGAGTAGGCGGGAGTATACAGGAATGTTAGCCAGTTCTTATACCGGCTGGCTACCCTGCGCTGGGGAAAAAGGGTAAAAGGAATCGAAGCTAATAGAAAAGAAACCTTACAAACTAGTAAAGCAGAAAAAGCAAAAAAAAAACAAAAAATTACACCATCTCCCTCTAAAGGGGACCATGAGGTGATGCGAAGCAGTGTTTCGGCATGTCGAGCCAACACCACCTAGACTAGCTAGTCTAGGTGGTGTTGGTCGAGCCCGCGTTTCATCCGCGTTTCATCCGTAGAAGGGGAGTGGAGAGTGGGATGGGGAGGTGTGGAGTGGTGAGGAGGTGTGTGGAGAGGGTTTGCGCATGCGCAGTAAGGGTGGTCACGCCGTACAACACTACCGGATTGAACTCCGCCATAAGTTGCTTCGCATCTAAAATACGACAGTGCTTAGAGTTTGCCTCAAAGACAAGTTGTGCCGCACTCCGCGTTCAGCGGTATCACTACTGCTCATCGTGCAGTTCTACCATTGAACTTCACGCCTGCAGCAATGTAATTATTACCGTTGTGGTGCCTACATCCCCTCGAAGCCCTGCTAACCATTCCTTCTTTGAGTCAGCCGGTGTGCTAACATAGTGACCGCCTTATTATCGGAGCCGTAGGCGGGGCCCTGGTGGGGCTCAAGCAGACTAACACGGAGCTGTTATTGCAGTAATCAGGGGACAACCTCGCTACTAATGTAGATGCTCGGCAGGGGCGTAACCACGAACACCTTGCATCATCGATGTTTATTTTGATCAGTTTTTTTTTTGCAAGGACACTCGAATTAACAGGAAGATGTGCATACAAGGAATACTCAAGTAGAGCTGACCTACCTTCGGTCCCTTCATCTCAGGCAATGTATGTCTAAAGAAACCGAATGAAAATAACAATACGCTATAAGAGGTCGCTGGCAGCGTTCGCTAAGCCGGCATCATGGCAATGACATTTCGTGAACCATTGTACCAGATACGTCAGGACTCTCCATTAAGTCTGCGTTTTACATCGACAGAAACACCCTTGTTAAGGACAGCGCTTCAGAAGAGCGGGTTGTGGTTACGCAAAACCTCACAAGATGTCCCTGCCGGCGTCGTTCTTGCCTTCTGCAGGAACAGCGCACGTATGCCAACGGCAGTGCCTATAGAAAGGCATACCGGACACGCTAAAACTCTCTTTTAACTCTGTATTCTATATGTACACATAAACACATCTTTACAAAAGACAACGTTTTAAAATAACGCATTGTGTTTGTACGAAGCATCACAAGATGTCCGTGCCGGTGGTGTCCTTGATTTTCGCATCTTCGTTAACCCAAACATGCGTGAAAAGTAACGTATTTACAGACGATCTCAAACGGCTTTCTATAGTGTTTGTATGCTGCTGACGGATCGTAACACGTTTGAACACACTTTGCAGGCGCTCGAGGCGTTGGTCTTCATCCTGTTGAGGAAAGGGTCCGTCGAAGAGAACTGGGCCAACTTTCTCAGGAAGATACCACTGTTCGAGAAGGAGCTCGTCAGCAGGAACACTCCCTTTCTCGGTGGTACGTCTACACCTTTGCTCGCACGAACTCGACACGATCGAGTGGGGTCGAGTGAGAAATCGATCTGACCCCAACCCGACCTGCTTGCGTTTTCATGCATCTTGTCAAGCGCTATGGGGGAATCGGTTCACACCTTGCACACGGGTCGGCAGAATTCACTTTTGCTCGACGATCTATTCTCCTTTCTTCGCCCGCGCTCCAATGACGATTTGAGAACGCCCTTCATACCTATAGGACGACGTACCGCTCTTCCTTTACATGTACGTACGCTTGCACGCACGCTGCGTGATCTCTCACTCTCTATTTTAGTCATTGCATTGTTTTGACGACGAAAGAGAGAGAGAGAACTTTAATTCGCACCCGTCAAAAATGCCGGAGAAGAAGGCTTTCGCCTCAGCCCCCATTCACCCGCGAAACCGTCGGCCGGAATCCTTTGGGACCTGGAGACGGTCGGGGCGAGATCAATGACCTTTCGTTGCCCTTCTGCTTCGTGGTTGGGTAATAAGGTCTCCCAGGGTTATTCATTCTACGCGGGTCGTTATAGGAAGGGCAGGTCTAGACCATGCGGACTAGATCTGCACTGCTGTCGCAGTGAGTGCATCGAGGATTAAAGACTTCCGGATTCCATTTACTGTACAGTGACCCCAACAATTATGGTATAATCACCCATTCCGTTGTACCCTGTTTCAGTTAACTTGTTTTCTCGTGTTCTTCAACTTTCCTTTTTTTTATTGACATGATGTAAGGAGATGCTGGTGCACAAATAAGGCGCCGGCTGCTCCTTAGCTCTTAGAGGTGTCCTACATAGCGCACATTAGGTCCAAATTTCTAGGCATAACTAAACCGCAGCACATACAATATACAACTTAGTATAACAGTCAAGACATAGAATAACAGTCAAAACAACATATTCAACAATCACATATATGTGTGCACACGGTGACGTTAAAAAAATGAAGAGCAACCGTTGCATAGCATAAGCAAGACAAAACTAGTCAACACGCACACAAATATACACTGTGACGTTAAAACAAAACAAAACTTAAATGCACTAGTAACGGCCAAGAATGCCACTGTCTTCAAGAAAAATTTTCTATGCTTTTAAAGCACACTTCTGCAACCCTCTTTCTGGCCACAGGCCCGAAAGTTTCCTTAAACTTGGTGGTCTGTGGTCTAATGTCATTAACGATGATTTAAGTCGGCGTCTTGGTGTGTCGTGTTGTGGGCATTCTAGAAGGAGGTGATACAAGTCTTCATCTATGAATCCACAATCACATTCAGGAGTTTCAGCGTGGCCAATTCTGTGTAAAAAAAAATGCTTGGTTCTGTTTGATTCGCGCATGATGTCCTTTTACGGCCCATTACTTTGAGATCTCGCTATTCACGTTTTGTTGCTGTGTTTTCATTTGCATAAGTGAAAGAACGACATTTAGCGTCATCTTTTTATTCCTTCTCTGCCTACTCATAATCATCATCATCGTCACCATCATAATTTCTTCTTCACGTCTTTCAATCATTCTTGCTGTTCTTCTCTGCAGGTCCAATGCCGGGCTTTGTGGACTACGTCGTGTGGCCAACTTTCGAAACCGCCCGTGCACTGAGCGCAGCTCAAGCCACGCTCAACATGCCCAGCTCCGAGTGTTTCCCGCGCTTTTCGAGTTGGTTCCAGAGGATGCGCGAGGACGCGGTCGTGAGAGCCGTCATAAACGAGCATCACACCGTGCTTTTCGTGCAGTCGTACGATGGCGGTCACAGGGACTTCAACGCCGGCTTGCACTAATGTACTTGAGAGTGAGCGTAACGAAATGTTTTTGTAATTTATTACGGAAAAAAACTCCGGGTCTCGAGACGTATCTTAATCTACTTTCTTCTTTGAAGGTATACAAAGCATGTCTGCTATCAATATCTAAATGTACTCTTCGGGCATCTCGTATCTGTATCATGACACTCTTCTGCAATGCGAACATCACTGTCTGCATTTCCGATACGTCGTGCGTAATACCAGGTTTGCCAACATACGACCTACACCTACGGCGAAATTCATGACTACACTGTGGAGGCTCTTTTTTTTTCTTTTTTTTTGCGTACACTAGAGTTATATTGTTTCTTTTCTCATGAAGGCCGTCATCAAGTTATCGCTTCACATTTACCTTTGCTCCAGAAAGAAAGAGGTGCCATGTTGGCTTTTGCAATCTCTTCTCGGCTGCTTGCAGGAAACAGAACAGATGGCGATAACGGACTCAAAATTAAGCGAATAGTGTTGCGTACTGGAATACAAAGTGCACCCACACTTGCACCGGACTTTTCACTGCCCACACAGGCGTATACTCGCGCATTTCGCAGCTCTTGTCCGCGAGACGGCGCTTGGAGGGCTGTACTGGACCTTCGCAAGTTCGATTTCTGAGAGTACGTAGCCGACATTTATCTGACGGTTGTCATTTTCGCGCGACATCGTTGTCTTGCATACTGATTTGACGTCAGCGTTTAAACCGCCAAGGCTCAATCCGATGTATCACCGCTTTTGTCCCGTCGTCGCATCGCAAACCTGTTATTCCACCAGCCTTTTCCGAACCACTAACATGACACCGTAGCCCATACGCGTATCACGACTTATTGGGCATTCTCCGCATATCGTCGCTTGATGACACCTCCGAAGGACAATTTTTCAGTTTCATGGTCCTCTCGAGATGACACGTGCTGCAACGGCCTTCCGCGCCTCATCACTGCTCTTCGCTGCCCAACAGAGTTTTTAAACTCTTGTAACCAATTGTCTTTGTACATGAAGTATTGTGGTGTTGAACAAGCTATTTCAGACACACCGCTTATGTAGAGCCCTCTTTAGGGTTTGGTTGGTTGGTCAAACTTTATTAAACTGTCCTGAGAGACGCGACCAGCGCAGCGGGCTCCTCCCACGTTGGACTCTCTGGACGGCCCAAAGCTGATCCCCGATGTTGTGGTTGTCGCTTGAGTATTAAAGGTAAATGAAGTGGATGATCAATCTTATCGTGCTTGTGTTTATTCGTTTATCCGACAAAGGAGCACTCGCCTTTGGTTCTTGGATCATGGGACCTCATCCTGATATATGCTATATCATGTAATAATGTTTCATTTTATCTACTGAGAACAAGATCCCGAAATCTTTGGCCAACACCATATAGAGGGTATGAGCCACACTGCTTTCTCAGCCTCCTCGAAACGACAACGACCAAGCGCGCGCGAGCTTGGTCCAGGCTGACGCGAGACGCGGCGGCTCTGAAAAAGTGACTCTCAAGAAAAGAGGCTTCAGAGGTCAAACATGCATGCCTTTCCTGTGTGAGTGCGTGCGAACGCCTCGCAGCCGCCGCCGGGCAGCCGTCGCAACCATGTTGGCCATGCTGAGTCATGTACCGCCGCCCGTCGAGATCCTGCAGTCCGACCTGCCGTGGTACCAGCGCTTCTGCACTTGCCGAAGACAGCGCGAGAGCGGTTCGCTCCTCAACGATGCCCTGGCCAAGCCGATCGCAGCCGGAGCCGCGGGCAGCAGCACGTTGGACCGGCTCAAGACCATCAAATACATCGAGCGCTACCCGTGCGTGGTGGGAGACGATCGCAACCTGAGGGTGTGCTTGGAGAACCTGAGCAAGGCGCTGGACGCCAGCAGTCCCGAAGTGGTGGTCGCGTCGGCCGACGCCCTGTCCTCGGTCCTCGAGAAGCATGGTCCCAAGATGACCACGGCCATGGTGGAGAGCGTGTTGAAGACGTCCTTCGACCAGCTCCTCTCGGCACGCATCAAGGTCCGAAACAGGTCGGTCCCTTCAATGACTCACCACTGGGCAGCTCCTGTTGTTACTTAACATGCTTGAAAGGCAACATTGATGTTTACCCCGTAATCCGACGTTGTGTTCGCTGTTCTAACAGAGGTATTCGTCGTACTCTTGAAGCAAACTGCGTACCTTATGTTCCTATAGTAACAAAAAAGTCGGGCAGAACCAACCCAGGTTCTGTGAATGCATATGCAAGAATCTTGCTGTTATATCAGCGGATGACCTAGATTCACCAGTGTTAGCCACTTACCATCATTTAGGCATCACTCAGCCAACACTAGCTGACTTTAGCCAGTGCTAACCATTGCTGGTAACATGCGAGTAGGTACGGTACGCCTGGACGCCACCACTATACCATTCATCGTTCGCCTTTCACAAACTTGTCTGAAGAGGGAAGGGGATGAGGGAACGCTGTGATACACTCGCATACAAAAAAGCATAGATATATACGACCCTTACGACCACGTTGTGAATTTCACTGGATGTAGTCAACTGCTAGCATTCAGTGCCATGTGCCAGCGCATACAATGAAAGTAGCATGGGAGCTCCACATGAGACATGTGCCAACGCGAGCGAACCCGGTTCTGATCTTTAATCCGTTTTTACTACTACATTGCGTCAACACTTCTCGCGAATGAAAACATTACGCTTAACGAAGTAGGCGAGCAGAGAGGCGATTACATAAGCAGGAGGATAAAGCCCCGTCATGTATTCTCCTAGAAATATTTCTCCAACTGAGGTGTCAATGGCGTGTCATTTAGTTTATTTGGTTTCATGATGTTCTTTCTACGAAGGGCAGTAACGAAGTTTCCGAGACACTCTGTAGCCATTTGCCGTGGTGGTCTGGAACACAGGTTCGTTGACGTGATCGTGATCCTGCTCAAGCAACATCCGGGTTATGCCTCCAGCAACCTGCTCTACCTGGCGCAGAATTGCGACGAGCTGCAGACGGTGTGCGCCATGGAAGCCTTCTGTCGCGTCATCCAGACGCGCCACCTTAAGCTGCTCCCGCTCAAGTGCATCTTTCACTACTTCTCCATTCACATTGACAGCAGCGACCCCAGCGTGCGTTCGTACGCAACGAAGGGCGTGGCGCTGATGGATTTTTACTTTTGAGCAGGGTTGGGCTTTGATAATTGCGTATTAAATGAATGTCTGTGCAAAACTTGGCGATACAAAAGCTGTGATGGGCTGCGAAATGGGATGGCTGCGAAATATACGTATGTGCTTAACACTGCATCTTCTATCACGTCACTTAAAGGAAATTGGTATTCTTTCAGAGTCTTACTAAACCCAGTCCTACCCCGTAGAGGAGACCGCGGTTAGTGCAACTGAACAAAGTATCAGTTTAGGCTCTGCGGACCGTGCCGCTCTTGCCGAGACGAAGAACAATCAGTGATCTTTCATCACCACCGTTGAATTATTATTCTTCTGGGTTGTAATTTTTAGCGAGCGCATGTGTGATCTTTCGTCACCACCATTGGATTAAAAGGCAGTTGTATAATAGGGTACGCAAAGCTTTTTGTTATCGTTTTGTCTTTATTATCATTAAATCGAGCAGGCCAATCACCAATATCTTCGCATTTTGTGGCAGCAGCAGCAGTATGTGACAACCAACGCCATATTTATTATCATCATCATCAGCATTGAATTCCTGTTATTTAGGAAGAGTGGAGGTCGGTATCTTATTGTCGACACGACGAGATCTTTTACTGGAGATGTGTCAATGAGGAGGGCAAACTACACCTGCGGCTGTGATTTTAGTGGTCGCCTAACTATAAATCTATGCACTGTAACTATAAGAATAGGGACCAGATTCTTACATCCTCTTCACCCGCAAGCATATACTTCTTTATTGGGTTTACAGCTTGTTTTGGCGAAGCACAGAGCGGTTGAAGGGGGAATCACTTTGACGCTACCTGGAATCTGCTCGACGCAAATGTTAACGGTAATCGGAACTCGGTTTTGCAGCTCCTAATGAACACAAAGATAGCGCTCTCCCACAAAGCCGTGTCGTCGATTGAGACGTACACTAGTGCCTCTCTTTTTTTTTTTTTGACTAAGCCATTTAAATTCACAGACGTACATTCAACTTCATCTTGCTTTGTTCCAAAACCAAGGACCTACCTGAGTGGGATGGTTGAGAAGATTTTTCCTTCGTAGCTGTAAGTTTGTGAAGTTCACGCGCACACGTTTCATGTCTGGCTGACCTGATGCCTCGGTTTCGACGCTGTCGGTTGCCACGCCTGGCCAGAGTAACAAATTTCTCCGCGCCGGGATGCCACGAAGTTATTTGGTTGGGCGGTCAGCTTGATGTCGACCAACACTTAACTTGTTAGCTGCATAATTGTAAAACTGCGCTACAGTTACAGGGCCCACAAAGCTAATAAGTGTAGGGTTTAACGTCCCTAAACTATCATATGATTCTGAGGCACGCCGTAGTAGATGGCTCCGGAAGTTTCGACAACCTGGGGTTCTCTAACGTGCACCTAAATCTAAGTTCATGGGCCTCAAGCATTTTCGCCGCCGTCGAAAGTGCGGCCGCCGCTTCCGGGATTCGATCCCGCGACCTTCGGGTCAGCAGTCGAGCACCGTAACCACTAGACCACCGTGGCGGGATTGCACTCAAAGTTAGGGAGGACACACGGTACGAATTAGACACAACGCATGTTCTCCCTAACTTTGTGCGCTGTATAACTGTAACGCAGTTTTACAATTATGCAAAACCGACTATCTCAATACCTTACTTTGCTTGTTATCTATCTTACTTACCGATTGGTCAACAGCGTCGCCCATTACACAAGTCGTGTAATTAGCGCGCAGCTCCACAAGCGTAGCGACACATCACAAAATTGACTCGTCCCACCGTTTTCACCATCTCACACATCTTTATTTGTACCAACAGATCGTTACACATAAGTTACAACCATACTGGCTGCGCAGCACCGCTGCTCGCCAGGCCATCTGAGACCCGCATGCCGCGAAGAAGAAAAGCTGGCTTGCTGGACGGAAGGCGAATATGCACCACAAACAAAAACAAAAGAGTTTGGCCTCCTGTCGCGCCCGGAATCGGAAGCACACGTAATCGGAAGCCACCACTGACGCTATACTATAGTCCATCACGAACCCTCCCTTACCAAGTTCGCAATGCTGACTCAGTGTTTCTAAGTTAAACACGTTTCGGTGTGAAGCCCCTGTACCTTTCTGATAATGCCTTTGAGCGTGAGTCTTAGTGCAGTAGACTCAGAACATTTACCTCTGGTTGTAGCCGCGAAAGATAAAAAACTAGTTTTCACTCTAGCTTTTTTATCAACACATATCTGAAGAAGTGATATAAAACCGGCACGATATCGACACGAGGTTTCCCTATCAGGATAAAACAACCTTCACGTGTTCACACTTGCTAACCTACAACTATAAAATCCCTTTAGCGGGTGCACATCGTCAGTATTTTTGAAACCAGAGTGATATGTATACAGTGCATTGAAATAGAGCGCTGCATTTCTGATGCCGATCGGCAAATTCCTGCTGCTCAGTTATCAATCACCGTCCCACTTAATTTGCTAGAGTGACGAATAGATTTGCAAGAAAAATAAAAGTAAAGGATAGAACCCTGTCAACTGATATCCTGAAGTCGGGTTCAACTTTAGAAGGCAGCGGAATTTCCACCCTAAAGGCGCATGCGCACAAGCCTGCACCAGTGAGCGCGCGCTGTAGACTGTCGTCGCAAGACGCACGGTCGCTGACTGCGCAGTCGGAGACTATCGCCGAGTTGCATGAGCTGGACCATTTCTTTAGTCGCGCAGGCAATCGGGGAAAGCGCTTCGGTCATCTAAGCGGGGCGTCTCCTGCCTTGTTAAGTTGTTTCCGACTATAGGTATTCACTAAGCACACTGATGGGATGAGACTTCTAGAGAAAAAGCGGTTCGTAAAGAATCGCGAACCTGAGTGTGTGGCTGTCGATGCGAAGCGAGCATCTTCGAGGAATGGCGCCGACGGAATCAATGTCTGAGGTGGGTGAAACATATAGCCGCATGCAGTCTGTGACATAACTGCAACGTTCGGCAAGCCGTTTGGTCTTTACGAGAGGTTTACGGTTGGTAGAATTGGTGGAAACCACTGACCGCGTTTCAACAAAAGGATTTTGTCTTCATCATGTCAAAACGCATTTATACAAAAATTGACGAGGTTGTTATGGCGTTTTCTTCAGGTTGGGGGCTACCCTAGAGATTTTCAGTCCCTGCACGTTGATCGATATAATGAAGCGGACTATTTGCCTTATACCTGTGTCACACGGTGCACTGCTGATCGCGATGAAGCCTGGTTGGGATCAAATTTTGTCATAGGATTGGCTTCCTTTTGTAGCGTGCGTAAAGGAGCCACTCACGATCGAGAAATTCGATCCGGATCAGACCCGATCGTCATCAAACGTGACCGTGTGACACCGGTATTATTCACGTCTTCCCCCGATTAACTAAACCGTGCATTCGCTCCTCGACACTGCCGTGGGTATTGAGGTATCTGTTCCCTGCGCCTTTCGTCCACATTCGCAAGATCGATTATCATTATCAGCCACGTCATCACGATTTGTTCACCAAAAGATGCCGCGCAGTGATGTAACACGTGTCGGAGTTACGTTGCTGCGTTACGTGTTACATCACAGGGCGTGATGAACTCGAAACACGATGTTGCAGTTTTGGTAAAGGAGCCTGTTTTAACGATTTATAGATAGTAGTCGTGACCACTTACCTAAAAGAATAACAGTGTCCACAGTATTCTGGACGTTCTGGATATCTTTCGTCATACTTAAGTAATCATCAATGGGAATAAAATTTACTGGAACGAGCAGCAGGTCATTCTTGCGCCAGGTGTTCTTTTATTTAAAAAAAAAAAAGTGTAAAACGAAGCCTGACTCTATACAGTAATGAAAATGCTATCACCTGAAAATTTTACCTGAATAGAGGTAACCTTACAAAATGCCAGCACCAATTCAGGGTGGAAAAAAGCAGTCACAATCATGCTTGCGCGGCTGTTATTACGTGGCTGTTGTTTTTAAGAATAAGCAGTTCCGATTACCTCGAAATTGTGAAAGTGTGCGCCCGCAGCGTAAGTAGTTTACTTGTGTTTGGAGTATAGCTACTGCATCAACAACACTAGGCTCAGATTTCGTGTAAAATCGCGTAAAATACATATTCAAAGTGTCAGCGAGTGTGTATGTCGCACTATGATGACGTCACATCTTGAGCGTGTCTCACGCATCTTCTCTTTAAGTCGCAATTATATCGTACGACAAAATCATGTAATGCCAGCATATCGCGAAGTCGAAGAAAGGACAGGGGGATTTGTAGTTTTTTTTTATTGAATTGCAGTAATTATGAGAAGATAAATTAAAGTGGACCAGGAAGACAACTTTCCGTCGGTGAGGGCAGAACCCACGACCTTCGCATTACAGGATTTTTTTTTTCATTCTCTTTCGCTTTGTCAGAATTACTAAACGCAGCCTCGCTTGGCTTTGTTATCTGTTGGCTTCGTATGGCTATGTCTAACGAAAAACGGGCCCATATATCCATTTCCATTGTTTCTTTGCATTATACGACATTCAGCCCTGCATGATAACGGCACGGAGTTGTGTAAGCGCCGTCGAGTAAAATAAGAACGCTAAAGGTACGCATCAAGTACGCTTCATGTGGCTGTCAAGTACATGCGCTCGCATTTCCCTATATCTACAACTTGATAACGCTTCTGTACCGGGCGCGAGTGCTCGATATTGTTATCGTGAACCACACAATGTCCTCAAACTTTTTTTTGCGCGTAATATAAACGAAGGATGCGGCAGGACACCACTGATCGCGCGAATGAGCGCGTTTTCTTTTATTGTGAACTGCTAAAAATGATCGCATACAGTAACACCAGGTGAGCACAAAGAAAGAAACATATGTACAAAAGCTATTTACAATGCTGTCTTTTCAGCTTTGGGAATGGTCTAAGTGCCCTACCACTCGTCTGCGCGGGTGTACCTAAACACCTTTTTTTTTTTTTTTTTTTAATGCTAAGCAAATCGCTCGAAAAATCGTCTGTTGATTCGTGCGACACATTAGGACGCAAGGGTTGTCCACCCGAACAGAAACCTTAGTTAACCGTCAACGGGGGAAGCCATACATTTTTTTTTGCATAAACAAATCCATTGTTCCGAATACACAACTCAAGCTTGTGCCATCATTTCATTGCAATGCCTTTCGTCTGCGGACAGTGTCGATTTTCTTGCTACACCATCAAGTATGTATACGTCCTGTCTTTCTCAGGCTTCAGTCTTTTTTCTTCTTCTAAAAGGCACTGAACAAGCTGTCAGACAAGAAAATGATTGCGGGTGCATGCCTTCGTTTGAGCAAACGTCCATCATCACTCGCCATCATAATCAACGCACACGTGAGATTTCAGAGGCGTACCACATGGCTAAGTGCGATAGTGTTTGTATAAGTCAGCCATCAGTCTCATTATCGGAACAAGAAATCCGTTTCATTGATCGAGTGTAATCTTGCGTGGCACGCGTGTTTCTGTATATATATATTTGTTTTTTCAAATAAAATCTTTCAGTTGAAGATCAGCGCTTGTCCCGTCCTCTTCTCTTGTGTCCTCGTCAATTTCGTGCGCTGCGCAAAGATGGATAAGTTCAAACTCGCCCGCCTATCAGTCCTACAAAGAAAATGACATTCGAGTGGAATCTATTAAAACTCGTTCTCCTACGTCACCGAATATCAACAGCCCGTGAAAAGGAGACATTAAAGTCACAAGCAGCCCAGCTGCCCCTTGAAGAGATAGTTTCCAATCACCTGGTGTGCAAATTCGATCAGACATCCCAAAAATTGCGGGGCCTGTCTAAACCTTCACGACTTTCGACCGGACACACCAAACGGAGCACCATACGCGAATAACGATCACTACTCTCTCGCGAGAAACATGCACAACCCGTTAACTAGTTGCGCGACGGCTTATGCGTGACGAACGAACTAAGCGAAAGTAAGGTTAACGTAACAGCGTAACAACTCAAGCACAACATGACACCAGAAGCTTCTGGTCGCCTCACCAGTCCTCCCACGCACTTCAGAGCCCTGCTTCGAGATGTCTGACCAAATGCGCACACCAATTCTGTACTCTGATTTCAAGCAAGCATTGCCTACAGAGCTGCCCATTGAGGAGTTCACTTAAAGCACAGAACTAGAGTGAAAACGTGGAAGGAGTAAAGACATGGTCACCTTTCGCCAAGTCTCAACATGAGCTAATGTTTGGTATAACCTGCGTTAAATGCGAGCAATCAATAGAAAACGCTTTCAGAGGAACAGGCGAAAGAACCAGGACCTATCGCTTGATAGTGTCACTTCATGATTGCTTCACGAGCTTGTGTTCAAATCCCGAGCATTGTATAATATTATCCGCTTCTTGCCGTGTCCACGTTATCGTTTCAGAATTATGCAATTAATAGGCTCTGGCGTTTTACATGCCAGGACCACGATACGATCATATGAGACACGCCGTAGAAGTTGGGGGGGGGGGGGGGGCGCATCTGGGAATTATTTTGTCCATCTGGGGTTCTTTAACGTACACCTATGTTTAAGTAAACTTGTGTTATGGCATTTCATCCCCATCTCTTTCACAATTTCAACGGAGTTTATTAACCCCCTACTTAGCAATCCTCATATTGCTATGATATAGGGTCTGAGCACGCACGTGTGAAAAGCAATCGTTGCCCTACAATGCGCGCGCAGCAGATTCTTGAATTTCGTGACTTCTCAAGAACGAAAAGTGTGCGTGCATTATTTTGCTTCAGCCGTTTATAAAACTTAAATGTTCCTTTTTACTCCAGATACCTCCAAGTAAGTAACAGTGTTGACAGTCTAAGTAACAAACAGTGCTGCGGCATGGATACACGTCTAGGTCACTAGGAGCTAACTAACTACCCATCCCATGGGAACTAATTACCCATGGGAGCTAACTAACTACCCATACACCTAACCAGCAATCGCGGCACAATCACTTGATACAAAACTTCCAATTTCATCAAGTAAACAACTGCAGTCAACGGGGAGCTAACCTGCGATATCACAGGACCGTGAAGAATCACATAGTGAAAAGCTAGCGGTGAGTCAGGCGCTGGCACTTTTTAGGATCTTTGTAACGTTTAAAACGTTTCGAGCTACCTTATTCGTGAACAGACTCAGTCGTGCGTTCGCCCTCAAAGGAATGAAAACTAGTGGTTTACTGCGCAAGCACGAAAGAGGGAAGAAGGAGGGGCCCTCCACGTGATTACGCAGTACACCACCAGTTCGTTATGAACCAACTAGCCTGCAAGAAAGTCTTATTGAGACTTTGAAAACATCACGCCCATCGCAACAGTTTTTGCCACTGATAGAGACACCAATAATTTGATTAGCGGGGATTTCAACGGCTCGTAGCATGGGGATGCCCTGACTTCTTTCGCCCGCTCCTCTAAGAAAATTGTTTCACAGATTTCAATGGCACGCAAGAGTTCAGAGATGCCTGAATTGGATCATGTCCGTAGCTGCCGCGGCCAGTGCCGCGGGGTCGAACTGCGGCAAGTCGGCGATCTGCAGTGTCCCGCCGGCACCGTCCATGAGGCTCACTTTCTCGCCCAACCGGACGGGTCCGATGCCAAACGCGGGCTCTTGGGCCGAACCGCCCAGGAGTAGACCCTCCTTTTGTCCCTGATGTGTACCGCCGCCACCTCCGCCGCCGCCAAAGTGCTGTACGCCCTGGAAAAGGTGTGCCGGGAACGAAGAGCCGGCGAAGTTATTGCCGCCACCGGCTCCTTTGGCCAAAGCCGCGAGCTTGTTCTGCGAGGGAAGAGAACAGCAGGACGGATAAGAATGACAGGCTCCCTTGAAGTGAGTGCTATAGTGGTCACAACACAACCATCCGTCACGCGAGCCTCGTTATAATATATAACTGTCGGGGTTTTACATCCCAAAAACCACGATATGATTATGAGGGACGCCGTAGTGGAGGGCAGGGTGTCGGAACGAAATGTTTTTCGTTTCGGTTTTAGTTTCGTTTCACCGCAAAAAGTTCCGTTTCGTTTCTGTTCCGGGACGAAAAAAAAAAAAAAACGTTCCGTAACGGTTTTCTTTTCTTTGTATAAAAAAAGAAAATATGAAAAAGGTAAAGCAATCATTAAAAAAAACGTTGGATTTGTGATTTAGTTACTTGCTCTCCTCTTAATGGGACAAGGGTATAAAACACGTTCTTCAGAGGAGCGGAAGTAACTGTACCGCGTATTCCTACCAACTAGCACAAACCAGCATTCATTTCAAAGTCATGGTATTTATTTTCTCACAAGAAAAATACGTATTTTTTTAGTTGGCTTAATTCTTTGTGTCAAGGGAGTGAGCACGATCTCAGAAGCAGCACGTCATTGAGTGCACTCTCTGATGTGCGAGACCGCTGTTTTGATAAAAAGATCTCCAGGCCTGCGTGAAACACGCAGCAAGTCACAGCAAAAGCTAGAAGAGCGGACTTTGTAGAGTCCGTTGTTATCTCTTGGGACAACTAATACAAGTAAACATGCAACGTACCCACTACGTCATAAATCGTCGCAATTTTTCTGAAGTAGTGAAGTTCCCACTATGCCATTTTTCTTCATTCTTCGAAGAATCGCGGTACCCGCTTAGCCCATTGACACTCAGGGAATGGCCTGGCAGTCCGATTCCATTCCTGTAATTCCTCAGCGTAGGAAAGGCATCTTGATAGTTTTACCGAGTTAAGAATGAACGCCCCATAAAGCTGATGTCATCAAATGTATTAAGAACTGCAAAAGTACGCAAAACACGTTGCCAAGGTAGGGGAATAGCAGCTTGGTGACATATCTCGTGCAGTACAACCTCCCTACTAATTCCCATAGGGGCAGTTCTACCGCTACCGATAGTATTTGCGTGGTCAACATGTTTGAACGAATGGTGGTGTTTCAATATTGTTTAAGCTTAAATCTGGTAATGCTAAAATTACGACATAGCGTATTTTTTATGCTGACAAAAGCGCCTTTGCATCGAATACGGAACACTGGGCCGCACTGCCCCTCAGCACTCAAGCTTGTCAAGCGCGCCTCGCAAGCATGGATGGGGTGGGGAGAACTTTCTGTGTTCGCCTGTGCGCAGGTATGCAATGTCTTCCTTGTCGCGAAGGTTATTTACGTGTGTCAGGTACTAAACTGCTCGTGAGATAAAGATCAGTCTGTGCATAGAGTATTCGCCACTTTCGGGTGGGGGTATCAATGGGAACCAACGCGCAGGGGTAATTTGTTTCTCCCTTCGGTATCTGCTGGGATAATGCATTTGTTTGTACACTAACTTATGCCTCCGTTTGTAGTTGGCGCGTTGCTTATAAACGTACCGTGCTTGTAATAAGCTAAGCCATTTTAAAAATACTGCTTTAGTGTTAACTTGCGAGGCTCTAACTTACTAACGTTTCAAGCTTGAAAAACAGCACGTAGACGAAAACGTCCTTTATTTTCGGAAAAAGACGTAATTCCATTCCCATTCCATTCTTCCGAGCGTTGTCCCCATTCCATTGCGGGGTCGCGAAAATGTTGAAGATTCCGGAGTCAATGCAATTCCGGAGTGGTAACTCCGCAACACTGGTGGGTAGCATTAAACCACACACTCTTTGCGCTATTAGCATTGTGTGATGACTGGTTGTTATTTTACTCTTCTGCCACGCTATATATTACATATGTTAACGCGATTCCTTGCCCGACATGGCGCCTGTGTGGAGTATTTTGCGATGGAGTTATAAGCACCAGCGTAACACTGTGGTGGAGGACCCGACTGCCACGCAGAGGGCGCGGATCCTAGAAATTTTTTCTCATTTAATTTTTTCTTATATCACGCGATAGCGGTCACGTACACCGGCGGCTGCGGACAACTATGGAGCCAAAATCGGCTGTTGTGATCTCATAACAGCTTTCGCTGTAACAAACTTCAGCGCCGACAATGCCCTCTCCACTTTGGCCTGCTTGACAGGCGCGCAAAAGTCCACTTGCGTTAATATGAACATCTCTGGTTGCCACCGTTCTCGTTTTTCGCACAATTTCAACATATCTTTGCTTTGGATTTCCTGTCTGAGGTACGCGCTAATACTGTACCCTGAGATATGCTCACATTGCATGAGCTCAGTTGTTCCGGATTGCGAAATTTTCTCGTGAACCGAAAAACGATTGAAAAAATTTCGGTTTCACTCCGGAACGAAATAATAAATAACGTTTCTGTTACGTTTTCGTTCCGGTCAAAAATATCGTTTTTTTTTCGTTTTTCGTTTTCGGTTTTTGTTCCGTTCCGACACCCTGGTGGAGGGCTCCGGAAATTTTGACCATCTTGTGTTCTTTAGAGTACACCTAAATCTAAGTACACGGGTCTCAAGCATTTCGCCTCCATCGGAATGCGGACCACAGCCGGGATTCGATCCCGCGACCTTCGGGTCAGCAGTCGAGCACCATAACCACTATAGTGGTCTATAGACCACAGTGGCGGGTTCACATGAGCCTCGTTATCGACTGCGGTCGAAAAAGAAAAGTGCCCTAAGTGCTGGGATTCTGCGGCAAAAGCGACAGCTGCTCGATACCTGCACTGGCTGCCTAAAGGGTGTGTAGGGATTCTGAGTTTTCTGACTGCCAATACCAACAAATTCTGAAGTAAAGCCGGTTGCACTCGACAACTACCGTTTTTGGACTTATAATAAAGAACGCGGAGTTCTTACGTATTTATTCTGTTCTTAAGATGCCCACGTTTGTAAGCTCTGATACTGTGTTTCTGGTAGCCCCGCGGCAAATCTTTCGTATGAAAAATAGCACTGGCTGCAGTACCTGCAGCAGCGTGCTGCAAATTGTACAACAGCGCGGGCTTACATTCGTTGTCTCATTGCAATTCTGGTATAAGAAGGTGGCTGACAGCTGTGTTGTACAAAACTCCTCTAGTGCGCTTCTCCGCAAATTACATTTGTTGCATTGAAGACTGCGGATTGCTTAAACCGCATTAAGGAGTGGTCGTGAGAGGTGATGATACACCTCTTCACCTCCCATGTCCATGAGCCATGCCACGAACACATAACTTGTGACACCTTTCTTATGACCGGCTTCTGGAAAGTGGCATTGTGCTTCGACAAGGGTGAGTTTAAGTTTGTTGGGCGATATTTCCGTATGTCGCCATCGGCTGACTTTTCACACGGTTACCTTTGCCGGACTCTGCTTGTCCACGCCGTGCGGAATTTCAGCTCCAATACAGGTGCAGTCACGGGAAGCGATGCAGATAAAGTCATCACAAATTTCAGCTGACGGAAAATATAAAGATTGCCCCGAGCACACGTAGGAAACAGGGTTGCGTTCAACATGTTTCGTGTCCCTTCCTTTAATCTACTTGCTTCGTGAATTATATCACCAGCGGAAGTTTATAAAAGCCCTATATATAGACAACGGGTATCGAGTGTATCGTGTTCGGGAAGCAACGGCGTTAAAGTTCGGATGCGCACCGTGTCACCACCACACGACTTGTTCCGTATGCTTCTCAGAAGCGAGCTGGGTGTATAATTGCTGCGTAGCTTCGGCGCTTGAACATTGTGGCGGACAACATCGCAGGAAGGATAATCAATCGAGTTCCTCGTCTCTTTATAGCAGTTGATCGAGGAAAGCTCCCCCCCCCCCCTTCCCCGAATACACAAAAGGAAATATTGTGAACAGTGCTTGCCTGAGCTAGTTGGCTGCAACTTGCACATCGTGAGGGGTGTTTCCAGTCAAACGCTCTGAAAAGGACACAGCAAGAAAGAAGACAAGCCGCTGGACTATACAAATGAAAGTTTATAACTTTCAGCTGCCAGTCCAGCTGTGCTAGTCCAGTTGCTAGTTTCAGTTACTAGTCCAGTTGGTGGTCCGCCACTGAAAGTTCATAACTTTCAGTTGCTATAGCAACTGAAAGTTACGCTGTAGCACTTTCAGTTGCGGACGAGCAACTGGACTAGCAACGTTGGGCTAGCAACATAAAGTTTCAGTTGCTAGTCCAACGGCGTCTCGTCTATCTTGCTATGTCCTTGTCAGTGCGTTCGGCTCGAAACCCCCCTCACGAGGAAATATCGTCCGAGCAAAATATAACTCACCGCATCGTGAAGCGGAACAAGCACTTGCGAAACTTTTCCGTCGGGGCCCCTGATGCGCACGTCTACAGCCGGACGCGGCGGGAGGTCGCTCACGGGTATGTGCACGTTGACGGGCTCGTTGTAGCGCAACTTGGAGCTGCCCGTGCCGTGGATCAGGTTCTTGGGGAAGACGCTCTGCAGGCTGTGGCTGTCCACCAGGAGTCCGGCTACCTGGACGTTCAGCTTGTCGTTGAGCTTGACGTTCGCTGCTGGAGGAAACGGCTGCTCGGCGTGGCTCTTCTGCTGCGAGTGGTGCGACGCCGAGCCCTTCGGCTGGCGACCGTGCTCGTTGCGACCTGCGTGCTCGCTGTTCAGGATCTGCTGCACGGCTCGCAGAACGTTTTCGGGCATCTGGCCACCCTGTATGAGACGCCGGAAGAATGACCGGATAATCTTTACAATTCAGCTCAATTCGGCTTGTTTCAACATCGAATAGAGGCATCAGAACAGTCACAACCGTGACGCTGTGGGGTGAAAACAAAAACACCAATAAGGCTTGACGAAGGATTTCGTCCCATTTAACACATAGCTACAGCAACCATGAAATCATTAGTTTTTATACAATATAATACATGTCATGGAGCATCATGCCGATTGCGTTCTAAACACGCGTAAAAATGTCTGTAGAAAGGAACGGTATAGTAAGTTAATAATCATTGTTGGGGTTTAACGTCCCAAACCGCGATATGATTATGAGGGACGCCGTAGTGGAGGGCTCCGGAAATTTCGACCACCTGGGGTTCTTTAACGTGCACCGAATTCTAAGCACACGAATCTCAAGCATATTCGCCTCCATCGAAAACGCGGCCGCAGTGGCCGGGAATGGTATAAGTGATTTAATGCAAAAAACTGTTTAACGTTAGCGGCAGTAAATAGCTTATTGTGCGAATCCTTTGCATGGTCTCTTTCTGTCTTTCTTTCTATCCATATATCCAATTACCACCAAATACACACACTAAAATTTTGCTAACAAGACCTGTGACCCGGATGAAGATTTGCCAAGATCAAGAGATATCGTAGTTTCGGTTTAGACGAGGAAGACCTTCGAATAAAGGTAAAGCTTAATGTTTCCTTCGTCTTTTCTCTAGCCACGGAAGTCCTTAGATTAGTCCAGGTGCTAAATATTACACCAGGCTGTGTGCACATTCGGTAACATTTCGATCACCGACTCTCATGAAACCTTTCAAGGGGCATCTTTATCCACCCCCTACCCCCTTAGTGAGCTTATAAGATCGTTAAGGCGGGAAGTTGGGCTAGTTGGTGTCGAACATAATAGGACATGATTACTAGCGTAAAGAGGAAAGGGCTGAGAAGGACAAGAATGGTCCCTAGTTCCTTCTTCTCGTCCCTGTCCCCTTTACGCTAGTAATCATGACTTATAGGAGGTATTAACTGAGCTCCTCCCGCCAGACGGCGCCAGCCAGTCCGCCGCCATAGCCGTGGTCGTTCAGCGATCCGGCATATGACAGCAGGGGCGTAGCCAGAAATTTTTTTCGGGGGGGGGGGGGGGTTCAACCATACTCTATGTATGTTCGTGCGTGCGTTTGTATGTGTGCGTGCCTATATACGCAAGCAAAACTGAAAAATTTCGGGGGGGGGGGGTTGAACCCCCCCAACCCCCCCCCCCCCCCCTTGGCTACACCCCTGTATGACAGTCTGATGTTTCGCGGCGCTGCACCTCACCACGCCCGCTTCATAGAAAAAATATCAAAACAACACGTGCTGCCGCGAAGTTTGGTTGCAGTTCAACGATCACGTCTGCGCGCTCGACCACGAGTATGGCGACTCGCCCCTTGCTGATTACGTCACGCGAACACCTTCTATAAGATCACGAGAGCTTCAGCTAAGAGAAAGAAGCACAATAGCATCACTACTCAGCCAAAAGTACCGATTCATTAAGATTACATAGAATCGCACTTCTGTCGTTCCATCTCACCTGACTTCCGTCCACGACGATCACTTCCGGCTTTGGGAACCCTCCGGCCGACATGATCGCCTTCTTGGCGGCGTCTACTAGCATGTTAACCTCGAAGGGTATGTCGTTCGGCCCTCCTTGATGACCGTGCGGAGACGGTTGCAGTGGAATAGGCTTCAACGCTTGTATGCGCACGTCCTTGATGCCACCACCGTCGCCCGCTCCCTTGTTCACGTCGAACAGGGGTTCGACCCTCAGTTCGATCGGCACGGGGCCCTGCGTGATGACCTTCTGCACACCCTGGTTCTGCTGCACGTAGAGCTGTTGAGACTTGAGCATCTGCTGGATCGCGTCGTGCGGCTGTCCGAACAAGAACGGCTGTTGGTGGGGTTGGTTGAGCTGCTGGAGCTGTCGTTGTATCTCCTGCCTGAGGTTTTGAAGCTGAGGTCCCCCTTGCTGGTGGTTACCACCGCCCAGTAGAGGCGACGTCATCTCGATGATGGGAACGCGTAACGGCTGGTTGGGGCCCGCGGCTCCCAGGAAGTGAAGCTGCTGCATTAACGGAAACTTCTGGTGGTTGGCCAGCAGTTCGGCCAGTGGACGCTGCTGAAATAAGTTGTCTTGTTGCTGTTGTTGCTGCTGTTGCTGCTGCTGTATGGCATTGAGTTGTTGCCCGCGGATGTGCGCCTGCGCCTGCGGGTTGTTGATTTCGACCAGGAGTACCTGGGCGTCCTGTGGAGGTGGCGTCGGTGGTGGCGGAGGCAGCGGGAGCTGTCCGCCTCCTTGCTGATGATCGGGCTTTGGAGTGGCACGGAAATCGCTGCGAAGAGGCGGCGGAGCAGGTTTCGAGTACTGCGGCGCCGGCTGTCTGGATGCGGTATTAGATCTTGTCGTAGTTTTCCCTAGTGATTGAGCTTGCCCGTAGTGCTGTTCTGGCTGCGGATCGAAGGGGCGATGTGAAGGTGTCGTTATGCTTTGCGTGTTCTGGCCGTGATTTCCTTGGCGGCTGTAATCGATGGGAGAAAACGGTCCCTGTCCGTCGTCCCCTTGCTGCGTCCTGTCCTGCTGGTAGGTTCCATGGTGGTACTTGTACAGGGTAGTTTGCGTTCTCGGTGCCTTGGGAGTCGTCTGGTACCGCGAGTCGTACGCGGGCGTTCTCGCTTGCTGAGATACCTCTTGACTGCCGTAAGAACCGGAGTTGTGCTGGTTTTGTTGGGATGTTTGCTGTTGTGGCTGCTGCTTTTGCTGCTGCTGTTGCTGATGCTGCTGGTGCTGCTGGTGCTGCTGGTGTTGCTGATGTTGCTGCTGCTGCTGATGCTGCTGCTGGTGGTGGTACTGCTGCTGGTAGTGGTGGTGGTAGGTTTCTCGAGACGACTGCTGCGCCTGCTTCGCGCCGCCCTTCTTCGAAGACGCGTAGCCATGTTTGAACGACAGTGACGAGCTCGGCTGCGTTGGTCTCCTTGAGGACGTGTCACTCACTTGCGCTGGGTACGCAGTGCCGCGGTGGTACTCATACTGATCCTTCTGCCCCTGCGCGTTCTTTTGCGTGGTCGTTCCTTGGTTGTAGCCTGATACGTGGGCCGATGCTCCTACCGTGACGCTCCTGGTGTCTTGAGGTCTGTAGCCCTGGTTGGCGTACGTGTCCTGCTGGGCGTCTGCAGAGTAACCTGTGCCCTGATTCGTTTGGTCCGATTGCACCGGTGTGGTGCTCTGGTACGACGAGGAGTCGTAAGAGTCGTACCCACCATCCGTGGACGCAGGCGTCTGCTGTTGCTGTTGTTGCTGTTGTTGCTGCTGTTGCTGGTCTGTGTAGTGTTTGTACCTGGCCGCAGCAGCAGCCGCCCCCTTTATCGCAGCGTCTCCTCCGATACTCACGTACTGAGTCGAATGTGGCGTCCTTATTTCGTACGTGTTGCCCGTGTTGGGCCTCTGCGTCAGCTGCGGTCGCTTCTCATAGCCTCCTGCGGCCCTGTGTTCTTGCTTCGAGCTCTCCTGACTGGTCAGACTCGATGTCGGCGGGCTTTGATTGTTGAATTGGCTGGCCTGACCCCGTGACGACTGTTCCGTGCTCGCTTGTTTCGAGTCGTAGTCGACGACAGACGTGGGAGTCGGACGAGAAGTCGTCCTGACCTTGTACTGCGGTCGCGACGTGGGTCGGTACTGGGGCGTCCTCTGGGGCTTGGGGAACGTTCTCGGGTGGTACGTCCTCGGCCTTTCCTGAGACGTCTCACTCTTCTGCGCCTGGCTCACGCGCTTCTGCTGCCTCTGAGTGATGGGAAGGGATCCCTTTGACGTGACCACGATTCTTCGTTCGTTCTTGTTAGGTTGGCTCAACACCGTCTCACTTTGCTCTCCGCCTGTGCTGGAGTCTTCTGCGCTCTTCTTAGGTACGGGTATGGCCGATGCGCGCGGTATCTCGTAGCTGGTGACCAGGGCAGACTCTTCTTCCTTCTCCGGCGTCTTAGGTTCGAAGAAGACCTGGCTGCTGCGCCCTTGCTCGACTCGGAGCGCGGAATCGGAGACGAGGCCCGACCTGAAGGCGGAGGCGGAATGTCCCGAAAGGTCTTCGACCTGCGAGTTAAACAATAACCGCAAGAACGAAGGTTATAAGTATTTTTTACGTCACACGTGCACAAGACACAATGACGTCAATTTCACAGTGCTTTCATGCCTTTTGTACAGCACATTCGGAAACTAAAAAAAAAAAACACTCAGCGTGTCAATTGTGCGAACCTTACGTTCCCGCAACCAAACACAGCTGCCCGCCTATGGGCAAAAAGCAGGAAGTTACTGGAATAGAAAAAAGCGTACAAGCAGCATTGAAAGGACACGAAACATAGACGGACGTCATTTTCTTTTTCGTGCCCTTTACATGGTGGTCACGCGTCTTTTTGTGTTGCAGTAGGCATGCACCAACTAGCCTAGCAATAAGTATTAGTAAGCAGAAAATCAAAAATTCGTGAACGCGGGGTGTGGCTGGAGCCGACGTTTCGACAAGTGGGCTTGTTCTCTTCAAGGTTGCAACTTGAAGAAGGCAAGTCCAGCCTTGAAGGAGACAAGGTACAGCCTTGAGGAAGACAATTTACAGCCTTGAAGAAGTCAAGTCCGCTTGCCGAAACGCCGGCTCCAGCGTCACTCTGTGTTCACGAATTTCTCACCTCTTCAAACTTCCATCTTCCCCTGAACATCTGCCTTTTTTTTAAGCAAAAAATTATTTTTCATGCCAAGTTGTCAGTCATGCAGTCGCGAGTGGGAACTTCGATCGGCTATACATAGATATGACGTCATGCACGTGCAATTGTTTCTGTGGTTCATGTAACGCTCACGTAAACGCGGTTACTTGCTCAATAAAGTGCTCAAGAAATCTAACACTTTTATACCTGCTGGGTTCCTACGGCGCTATCCTTTACAGGGTACCGTCCAAGTGCAATGGCGCTAGACTCTTTGGCGCCCGCGTCCAGCATCGAGGAAGGCGCGGAACCCACTTCGTAACCATATTGGTAGGCCTAGGAATGAAAGGAATGACACAATTACACTCTACTCGCAACTATTCCTACTATAGGTGCTGCAGAGCGAGGGCTGAATTCACCTTTACCGTGTCAACTAATTCACGGTTGGGAAGGCATTTGTGTGATCATGTTAAGTACGGCTCTCGTGTTCGGGTCTATGCCTAACTACTCGACCCGTGAGATTGAAGACCACTTACTGTATTATTACTGGATGGATGGATGGATGCTATGAGCGTCCCCTTTGTAACGGGGCGGTGACATGTCTGCCACCAGGCTCGAAGAAAAAAAAAAACTTCCTTGTTTTATGTTGGCCTAATACCTTATTTACATTGATTAAATCTATGTTATTATACCAAAAAAATATAAATTCACGGTCTATCTCTCTGCCTCTTAAGGCAGAATGACCCTATTTTCCCCCCATTATTTATTTTTGTTCTTTATCTCTACTTTTCTGCCACCAATACTCTAACCGTCTCTTACTTATTTCTATCGCGGACGTGTTCATCTTTCCATTGTTGTCCCTAAAACCCAAGGCTTCATGTAGACTCGTGCCCACACGTATACCTGGGTGAATATCGCCACATTCAATCAGTACATGTTCCATCGTTTCCTTAGTTCCTCCGCAGCATGTACATTGTTCTTCTTCGTTACTGAATCTCGCTTTATAACTACGCGTTCTAAGGCAGCCCGACCTTGCTTCAAACAGTAAAGCGCTTCCCCTTGAATTATCATAAAACCTTTCCCTCCTTATTTCGTTTTTTCCCTTTCGGTAGTTACTCAGAGCCGGCTTCTTTTCCATCGCTGTCATCCAATAAGTCATCTCCGCCTCTCTGACCTTCCGCTTAATGCTCCTTGTTGCCATATCGCCCGCACTGCTAGCCGTATATTTACTGGTGAGCCTCCTAGTTCTTTTTCTCCACTGCGTGTCAACGCTTTTTCTATACAAATACCTGAAAACCTTCTCTGCCCATCTACTCTTCTTCATTTTCCTCAGCCTCTCTTCGAATCTCATTTTGCTCTGAGCTTCCCGTACTTCAAAGCCTGTCCATCCCATATCACCCTTTACAGCCTCATTTGTCGTCTTCCCGTGAGCGCCCAACGCGAGGCGGCCCACCGTCCTTTGATTTACATCCATTCCTGATTGTACCTCTGACTTCATGCACACCACTGAGTTCCCAAATGTAAGCCCCGGGACCATCACACCCTTCCACAGCCCTCGAAGCACCTCGTACCTATTGTACCCCCATAAAGCTCTGTGCTTCATAATGGCAGCATTCCTCTTTCCCTTTGCTACCGATGCTTTCTCTTGTACCTCCATATATCTATCCCCCTCATTTACCCATACTCCGAGGTACTTGTACTCGCTTACCCTCGGTATTTTTTGGCCCTGTATAAAGACCGCATGGTCTTCGCGATCATTGAATACCATCAATCCACATTTTGTTGCACTAAATCCTAGTCCTAAAGCCTCACATTCCCTTCCGCATATATCTGCCAGTCGCTGTATATCATCTTGACTGTCCGCAAATAAGACAATATCATCCGCATAAAATAGACCTGGAAGCTTCTGCTCAACCATCGTGCCGACCTGTTTGTGTGACAAATTAAATCCAATGTTGCTACCTTCTAGCGCTTTTTCCATCCTCACCATGTACAGCATGAATAACAGCGGGGACAAAGGACATCCCTGTCTCAGCCCCTTGCTGATTTCAACGCTGTCCTTGCTACTTATTCCTTCCCATTCTATACAAACTGTATTTTCTCGGTATATTTCCCTCAAAAGCTGTATACAGTCGTCACCTATGCCCACTTCTTTCAGTATATCCCACAGAATTTCCTGATTAACGTTGTCATACGCCCCGGTAATATCTAGATAAGCTACGTATAAGGGCCTGTTTTCTATTTTCGATATTTCTATACACTGGGTAAGAACAAACAGATTATCGTCTAACCGCCTGTCGATTCGAAATCCATTCTGAAGTTCTCCCAAAATATCATTTTGTTCTACCCACGCTTCTATTTTTAATTTTACTGCCTGCATCGCCAACCTGTATAGCACCGATGTAATGGTTAGCGGTCTATACGAGCGAATGTTATCCTTTTCTCCCCTGCCTTTATAGATTAAGTTCATTCTACTTTTTCGCCAACTGTCTGGTATTTCCCTCTCCTGTAAGCACTTTTCTACGGCTTTCAGCAGTGCTTCTTTAGTGTTATGTCCGAGTTCGTTAATGAGGCTGACGGGAACCCCATCTAAGCCCGGTGTAGTGCGCCTAGGAATTTTTCCTTCGGCTTTCTTCCAATTGAAATTCTCTAGTACTACATCTTCGTCGGTTGCACTCCTTTGCGCACTTTTACTCACCCGGGGAATCCCCTGGGCGACCTTTTTAAACGAATCGGCCGTTATCTTTTGGATGTAACCTAGCGCTTCATACCCTTCCAATTGATTTCCTCCTTCATCTACCATATGTTGTTGCATTGTGACAGACTTCCTACCCAGCGCTTTTAGGTGGCTACAAAATATCCTAGGCGCGGCCTTCTTCTTTTCGCGAATCTCTCTCATCCAGCGTTCACTTTCACCTTTAATTTTTGCCTCGACTAATTTCTGCACAATGGATTACTACGTAACGTTACTACGTAACGCTGAAGGCTACTCCTGGCGGGTAGATTAGACACTATAAAATTTGGAATTATAACATTGCTAATAATAATTGTTGGGGTTTAATGTCCCAAAACCACGATATGATTATGAGACATGCCGTTGTGGAGGGCTACGAAAATATTGACCACCTGGGGTTCTTTAACGTGCACTTAAATCTGAGTATACTGGTTAATTTGTGACATTTAAAGGGACACTAAAGAGAAACAATGAATTTGTTTAGATCAATAAATTGTGCTCTGAGAACGCTAATGTCGTTAATTTCGCCATCATATGTTTATTAATAGAGGACAAAACCAAGTTCAAAGTTTCATTTTTAAATTTAGCGCCGAAATCTCCCCGCGTGACGTCACGAATTCCATAGGGTATTTATCGTATTTTGGCGCCATTGGCTCAACAAAATTACCCCAAACTTGCTATGTTGAGTCTATGGCCCCCTCAGAGGACAGTGTACTTAATTTTTACCGATTAGGAACTACGTAGTCCCTAGTAGGCGCCGTCAAAACATGTGACGGCACGACGAATGGTGCGGAAACTTCAATGTGGCGTCGCCACCCATATTTTGTTTTTGCGTGATATCTCGCTTACTAAGCGTCTTCTCGCAGCAAGCGTGGTGTTTTTGGTATCGTGAAAGAGTACTTTACTAATATGAAAAAAATCGTTTTGCTCTTTAGTGTCCCTTTAAATACAACTTAAGTATACAATTCTACTCAAATCGCGAATAGGATACCTGGATATCTCACTATAGCTTACTGTCTGCTCATTTTCACCTGGCCTAATAACGTGTTCTGGCCAGTTGTCGGTTTATTTAAGCCATCAGAACCGAGATCACATAAACGCGGTCGAGTCGAGTTGTCTGAGCGCGAGTTCTGATTCGACACGCTCACGCCGTGTTCATGCGAACACGGATAATACAGATGGCGAAACGCTCGAGTTGAGAAGAGGCTCGTTATTCGAACTGTTGGTTTGTTGCGTCGGAAATGACCGACGACTCCTGCGTTGTGTGGCGCCGCAGGATATTATATTACCGCCGGTGCTGTCGATGGCGATGGAGCCACCGTGACGATAGACTTGGTGGAGCCCCTGGTGTCGATGTCCTTGTCGGAAGACGGGGCAGCGGCTTGGGCTGGCTGTTGCTGCTGCTGCGGCTGTTGTTGCGACTGCTCGCCCCCCGCGGCAAGCGTCGCCAGTGTGACTAGGACCAGGAACAGTGGGCTCCATGACTGCATCGAGTCATGAAAGAAAGATAATCATGCATATAATGGAACGAGTGAAAACGTGGGAAAGGTGAAAGCGTAAAGTGATTCTTTGACTGTTTCATTGGTTGATTGAGGCGCTCGTTCATTCGCTCACTGATTCATAAATTCATTCACTGACTGAATGGCTGACAGATTGTCTCATTCATTCATTCATTCATTCATTCATTCATTCATTCATTCATTCATTCATTCATTCATTCATTCATTCATTCATTCATTCAATGATCGATTGGTCGAATAATTCAGTGACAGGTTGGCTGACTTAATTCTGCGTTGTTCATACAGTAATTCACCACACTAAAAATGTTGGAAATTGAAACATTGACTTCACCCCGACATTCTTAAACCTGTCGGGTGAGCATACATAAATGAAAAGGGTTGCAAACAGTTCTTGTTGTATTTTGTTGTGCTTTGAGATATTATTGATGTTGTGACAGATGGCTCCAGTGGTGGCCAAACCTTTTCGCATTTAAATTACGAAAGAAATATTTTTAAAGTGTACAAAGTCGAAAGGTAGGTACTGAGGAATATAATCAAGTGCCTTAACGCTTCATTCATTTGAAAATGATCAAGTGTCAAGACACAAGTTGTCACAATAACGACAGAAAACGGGCAGCCAATCCACAACCTGCGAACTTAGACAACGATGGAGAGCCGCGGTGCGCTATACGCTGCAGCCTGTTGGCGCTGCACGACTTCTGAATTGCGAGAAGGAGAATGTAACAAAAGGTGGACAATCAGAACCACAGTTAACGCAAACGTTGACTGTACCGACAGCTTCATTGCAGCAAGAGCAAAATTTAGCATGCACATGCTCACGCATGCGCACAAGTCACATCTTCTTTCTTTTCTTCTCGAAATGCGTCAGTAAGAAAGGCGCATGCGTGCTATTTTCTAATTTTGGTATCGGCGTAGGATGTTCGCGAAGCGTACGCCAACCTATGCCACCCTTTGTATTCAGCACGCCTGATCGCAACAATTACGAAAGGGCATATATATCAAAGAACACAATGTAGCCCCGGAAGTGAGCGCCGCATGCAAATGCAACCAAGGAGCCCAAAGTAGATCCAGGAAACGCGCGCAGCGTGCGTTGCGTTGTACCACGTGCTTCTCGTGCACGGCGGGCTCGTATACTATACAGGCTGTAACTTGTGTGGTTCAGCGGTTCTCTTTATCCATGCGTTTTAATACAGTTAGTACAACTCTTAAAGTAAACGCGATCTAGTTCATAGCTGGGTGACAAATTACGCACGAAAGTACGCGCAGGGTACAGCCACACATATACATAATATGTACTGATGGGTTAGTTTGTGAGCCTTGATATTTGATGAAGCAGCGCGCAAATCTACAAAATCACGCACACATAAAATGACACAGTTGCAGTACAGCGCTTGCGTTTGTGTAATTTTATGTGTGCGTGATTTTGTCATCAAATAACACATATACAGGTGGTGCGAAAAGTTTATGGACCACGAGATGTCAACCTTAATGGAAACCATCAGACAACGAATCCAAGGCAGGTACAGGGGACGTTATTTGTAGTATTTTTAACTGTGTTGTTGTAATTATGATATAAACGTGAAGACATTAAAGTAGGCGAAAAGACAACTTGCCACCGGTAGGGACCGAACCTATTCAACCTTCGGATAATGCGTCCTCTCGTCCTCTTTACTGGGTGTTTCTGTGCGTGCAAACCTGGGAGCGTTAGCCAACGCCACTCGTATAGCCATGATGGCGAATGTTGAACACGCTTTTTTGCCAGCTGGAGTCACGTAGCACGTTATATTTTTACGAGCTGACAGCTGACCAATGAGCCCTCGCCTACAACCTCAATGCATCAAGACTGCCGGAACGAGATCCTCGCTACGAATGAACGAAAGAAGGGGAAATTATCAAGGGCTCGTTTCTTTGAATTAGCCACAACGTCAATGAAAACCAAGAGACAGTGAAGCCAAGGAGAGTATTGTGGATGTCATCGAGGATGTCAACAAGGATGAAAAAGAAAAAGCCTAGTCACTGCACAGCGTGGGTGCGCAGCCTGGCACTGTATCTGTACTAACATATTGAGCAACACGTTTGTTGTATGGCCAGAAACTGTATACTCCGAAAGGCAACGTTCTCTCAGATCACATGGCGTGTAACTAGCGCTGCCTGTACCCAGATTAGTACAGAAGGACTAATTACCTGTCAGTAATTTTTGTCTTTCTTTGTACCCTCTCTATGTATCATTTCATGCGCATATGGATGTCGGTTTATTCATATAACGCTATGCGTGTGTGAGGCTTTGTGGTAAATTACTGGCGCCTTTGTAGAATTAGTTTCAGTACGCTCATTTGAGTGTATACGTTTCCGAGCACACAGTGTTGGTACAACAGCATGCTAATGCGGAATGCACCTGCACGTTATACGCGCATACCGTGATGCTGTAGCGCTGTAACGGTGCCGCATTTTCATGGTCATGCAAGCTATACATAGCATATACTCTTTATATGTACGTACATTCTACATGTATTGTCGCTGATTAGCAAAACGAATAATTATGGCGTAGTGGGCACTTAACAACTGTACTTGCTGTGGGCGTTCTAGAGTCGTTTGAAACGGCCAACGTTACGCGCACAGTCGTTCGTTTCTTTACGGCATGGCTGAGGCATGCCCCGAGAACCGAAGCTAGGCTAGCAGTTGAGAAGGCGATGCGCACGGGGCACGATTACGCTATCGCGTTCTACTCTTGAAGGCGAAGCTCAAGAGTCCTCCAAGTTTTTGTTTCGTTTTCTTTTTCGTAATAATTTATCCACCATTAGAATTCCTTTCTTGACCATGGCTTCTTTCCTTCCTTCTCTCTCTCTCTCTCTCAGCTTCCAGAAATGGCTTTACGTTTTCGAATACCTCACCCAGACAGATGGTCTAACCAGCGAGCAAGCCTTTCCCTGTGCGCAGTTTCTACCGCTGAAAGCGGCCTTATTCAATTCTGTGTCAGTGCCCTGCATATCTTTAAGACGTCGTACACACAAAGCGTTCGCTCGCCGCAGCCGTGACCAGTCCGAGCTATACATTAACGCATGAAGCTCTCGTTTAGCACCACAACTTTCCCTGTACAGCTGAGCCTAAGTTAGGTAAGGTTTCTTCCAAGGCATGCGGCGCATCACGTTTCCATATCAACGTGTAGAAAAGAAGTAATAAAGTGTTAAAGAGACGGCAACAAAGACGATAATGACTGCAAGAGCTGGCGTATACCGGAGTGGCACGCCGTCTGTAGGACGGCACTGGGAATCGTAACGTATACATGTCCTTGCTGAGCGTTTTTCCGTGATTTCGTGTCTGCCCAACCGTGCGTTAAGTCCACCGACTCCTGCGCGCACGCGCAGTGCCTATACTCTTCACTCCGTATTTTATTTTTGCCTAGTTAACTGCCCATCGAGCTCGCGTGTGCGTGGAAAAAGACTGGTTGGTAAACGTGGCAGCACGTGAGCCTACCGTGGCTCATACGTTAGTCACGCGTGGACGCCGGCCACTTTCACGCGCGGCACGCGCATCTGAGCATCGAACCCACATAGACAGCTCCATAGAGCGCCAACAGTAAGGCGATGGCAAACCGAACTACAACGGGGAAAGCTTCAGAATGGCGGGACGTATTGTTAAGTTAGGCGTATTACTATTTGAAAAAGGTCAAAGCCAGTTTCACCCCAAGCGAAAATTGCACGAACTGCAGAGAGTTGATTCGCCTGTGTTTCCCTTGCCTTTAGCTTGCGTTCACCTGTTCTTTTGTGTTCTTTTCTTGTGTTTATCTGCTATTTTCTGTTCTTTTCGAGTGATTATCTGATTTGTTTTGCGATTACCGATTTTCTGTTCTATGGTCTCATTTATACTGTTCTTCTACTGTTTGCTGCTCCGAGTGCGGTGCGTCGAACACGCGACGCTGCCGTTTGGCTGTCAATATAGGGAGTTTTCGAATAGCGTACGCAAAGCTTTGCGTTGGCCTTTCGCGCAACTGCGCATGCGTCATACGCTAACTGCTTACGGGCTCCCGTTAAGTGACGGAAATGGCGGGCCGCAAACGCTAACGCTAACTTAGCGTACGCTATTCGAAAGCTCCCTAATGACAATGGCGTTCACGGGTAAGCGGGCATTGGCGTTCCAAACGTGCAGCCAGCTCTTCCAACGCCTCCTATAAAAGAGGCGTTGGCTCGGCTTATGTTTATCATACATGGGACCTGCGTGACCTCAGTGTGAGACATGAGACGACGACAGGGCAGTCGCTCAGACTGATTCGCAGTTAAAACAATGTTATACCACGCAAAGCAGCAGGAGCGCTGGTGACATCTTGCATGTGAAGCTTGGTTGACCAATGCGCGCGGAAGGCTTTGGTAACGGCTGATTCGCTATAGGAATCTCGCTTAACTATTGCTGCGGTCACATGAACGGTGACTTACTATCGCGTAAACGTTTTTTTTTTTTTATCTGACCTTCTCTTTTTTAGAACAACGCAGTTACGCAGCGTCAATGTGCACCTATACTGACGTCACACCCGAAAGCGGTACACTATGCTTGTTGGCACGTTGGCACGGTGTACGTTTACTACTGCATTCTTGAACTCTTTCGTACATTTGAAAGCTACCTTAATATTCCGAGTCGTTGCCCTGACAGTACATTCACATCTCCAATTCCCAACAGCAGCTTCAAAGAGGGTGAGAACATTATAGTCATTATAATAATCTACAACGTTCTTCGTTCTAATTAAGATGACAACAGAGTAAAGACCTCTGCCAGACCTCTCCAATTATCATGGTCTGGCGTTAGCGAACCCACCCCATGTTGTACCCGCCAATTTTCTTATCTCGCCAATCAATCTAATTACCTGGAGTCCCCGATCGAGTGCGTTCTTCTCCCTAGGCGCCCGTTACGTTATTCCAATAGGAGGCCAGCGATTACTTGTATCGATATGCATCGTAAACGCCTACCTGTGACATCAAAGTAGACGTGCTGTATTGCTGTTTTATTAGCTCCAGCCGACGAAGCGAGCTGTCATATGGCTTATTATTGTCTAAATTACATCCAGGGTTTCTGATTTAGGCGTGGGAAACAGCGCATATCATACAATAGCGCTTTTTTATATGTTGGGAGTTTTTAGTTGTAGTTTGTTTAGCATATGATTTGCCGATACGTTATTAACGTACTAATTAACTTCTTACTCGAGTAACATTTCAGTGTTCGTCAAACGAAATAAGCATGTAGTGGAGGTGTTGCAGGGCTCACAAGGAAACGCGAACCGTTGTCGTTACAACGTTAGCCTGATGTAAACACGTGCTACCTAACAGCTCTCACAATGACGACACGATGAATAGGTCAAGCGAAGTAGGCGGGCACACAACCGCGTCAATGAAAGTAGCACAACGTAATACAAAAGCCGAAACGACGTGTTCATCCAAAAGGCCAGTCGAGGTTGTTGCCCAGCCTGCCCAAAGCGTTTCAACTAAGTTAGGGCGTTGTTTACATCGGTTACACCGTCCACTTTCAAAGACAGTTCAGAGAGCACCTCCTTCACTAGCAGGCGTCCCTTCCCACACCCCTTCCAGCGCCATAGACAACGTAAAACTATAACACGTCCCCACAAAGAGGCACTGAGTACACGTCCTCCAGAGGTACAGTACCTCAATGTGCCGCTGCTTCTTTCTTTCTTTCTTTCTTTCTTTCTTTCTTTCTTTCTTTCTTTCTTTCTTTCTTTCTTTCTTTCTTTCTTTCTTTCTTTCTTTCTTTCTTTCTTTCTTTCTTTCTTTCTTTCTTTCTTTCTTTCTTTTTTTCTTTCTCAAAGTGGACGACTGAAATGGGAGAGGGTGAGATGTCACTGTCTTCCATTTCTTTCTCTCCGTGATGGCATCCACGGTCCAGGATGAGGAGAAGGGAATGTCGGTCATCCGCAGCTCGCGCACTCATACGCACGCCCAGGCCGTTTTGTATGCGGCACAAGGCAGCAGCAGCAAGCTATATGTATGGCGCCCGTCAGTTCAGGACCGCGTGCGAACGAGGTTAACGGCGGCTGCCGGCGGCCGAGCCGCCAAAAAACGAAAGGGCCGCCCGACACCGCACGCGTTGCAGCTGGTCGTCTGTGGGCCGTCGTTGTTCCATCTTTTATTATTGTTTTGTGTAGTGTGTACGCCAGTGCAGTATACACTGCTTGGACGGAGCGGTGAAAGGGATAAGCTAGCGTTGACGATAACGACGACAACGTCTTGGCCGTGGGTCGTGTTTCGATCTCAGCGGAGGGCTTATCGGAGACCTTGACCGAACGGCAGCGTCAGCAAGAAAGGAAGGACTCGAGGGTGTGTCGATGAACTATAGCCTTTAGAAACACGCCTGCGAGCTTTGCTTCAAAGGATGAAAAAAAAAAAGAAAAAAAGAACTCTTCTCGCTAAAGACATTGGTGGCAACGCTGTGGGAAAAATATTCTTTAGGAAAAGTGAATCCTTACACGCCTCCTTTTGTTGTTCTTCTTTTTCAGAGAGGCGTAAAAACACAATACACGCTTCTACGAGGTTGCGTGGAGCTACAGTAGAAAGCTCGATTGTTGTTATTTATTTTGCCTCGTGCTTTGTCAGGCTCTTGACAAAGTGACTAAGCGTACTCGTGTGCTGTGGGAACTGCTGATGCCTTTGTGGTCTCTGTGCGATCTTCGACAAGGCATGTAGTAGGAGGCGGCGAAGAGCAACGAAGAGTGTGCGTCGATGACGGGTCCTAGCCGTAGCTGGTGCCAAACGCGTCTGGATGGGACCGAGGATTGTGAGTCAGCTGGACTGCTTCGCACTGCACCACAACGTACACTAAACGAAGGTTTACGAATCTGTTAGGTGTCTGGTCATAGACTGTGTAGGTTGGGAGGTGTGGGAGTCGCTCCTGTCATCAAATGACCAACGTATTCAGACAGAAGCTATTAAGTGGGCCGAAAAGGTCGTGGCGAGCTACTTGCCACCACCACCTTTCGAACCACCGGAAAGCTAAATTCAACGACCCCGCTGTGCCGTCAATAAAGTTGTTTCTCTCTGAGAGGCAGGTCGTAGGGATGTCCTGCGTTTAACTTTGATCAGTACGTGCGTGTGCAATTTTACCCCAATGGGAATGCGACCATCTCGGCGGAGATTCGAGCCCATTGTCTCGGGCTTAGAATGAGAACAGCATACCTACCGGCGAAGCTGGCCTGCTCCTTCAACATCACGTGTTCGCCATCACGTGTTCGTCCACCGTCATGATCGTTACCTGTCGAGGCACTGGCTGACACTCCCAGCTGGGCGAAGTAGGTTTATTGCCAACGCCCAGCTATATTTATCGGCTGTGTCCTATATGGAACTATCGGTCGCCTGCATATACAAGCTCGCTTATTCTTATGGTTTTCATTTCGGCATGATTTATGAGAGGTGTAGTGCGCCAACATAAAGAGTGGACGTTAGTTACTAAGGTGGATAAGCATAAGCGTTGCATGAGGCTGCGCGCTGCGTACGATGGAAGTAAACGCAATCGTGGGCACCACGTACCATTCGTTGCGTACGCAATTCATTAGCCGCTTCACTAAACCTTCGCCTCAAACCTGAGTCCAACATGCGTGTTGGCGCTGCATTTTTTTTCTTTCGTGTTGTAAACACGGCACTATTAAGTAAAAGCGACGTCACAGATTTTCGTGTATCCTCGAATTTGGGTTGTTTTCTCACAGGAAGAGTCCCGCTGTGTGTGTTTTTTTAGCGTGCAATGCGATGTTTGTTTGTTTATTTGTTTTTATTCGATAAAGAGTTATCTAGATGCAAGCTGACGCAGTCAAAGTCCAGCCATAGTGCGCAATTTTAGCACCGGTGTCACCACGTGTCTTCCATTTTTTGCCTTCTCAAGTGACACGCTACACTGAACCTAATCCACGACCTCGTTGCTTAGCAGCAATAAATAAATAAATAAATAAATAAATAAATAAATAAATAAATAAATAAATAAATAAATAAATAAATAAATAAATAAGCGTTCCACCTCTATCGAAGTGCGGACGCCGCAATGAAGAATCCAACGCGCGACGACATTTCTGAATGGCATGCAGTGGTCAGCGAGTCAGTAAATCAATTTCATATTACAGTAAGGGCGGCGGCTTCCTCATTGCACGAGTGCGCAGAGAACGTATGCGGTTTGATTCAACATTCATCGTTAGCATCATTTTTGTTTAGCGGTAATCTCGTTTACACGTGTGACAAGTTAAGCGCAACGAACAACAGCCCATTCTAACCTTTCTACAGCGAAGTTGCGTAGGGCTAGGGAAAACCGAAATTTGTCCGTCGTTTGTACGCAAAAACTCCTAGGGCGTACGTATCGCAGCAATTCGGCAAGTCCCACCACTCACCACCGGTCCACTAAATCTGAAGAAGGGAATATACTGGCGGCGAACAGCAATTAAGTTTGTCGAGTGACGTAACCAATTATTGAGCAAGTCTTTATTGAACAGTCCGGATTAACCCAGTGATAAACATCGGGGACGCACGTTTCAGATTCGCTGGCGAACTTATATCTGCACGGGCTATACTTGGGCGGTGTTTTTTTTTTTTTTTTTCGTTACAACCTGCGCGGCGTGTTCTTTTTCCACACTCTCTTTTTCAGCACAACAGCGCGTTGCAAGAAGGTCAAGTAACGGCGGCGACCTCTGGTTTTTGGACGTTAAACACCAACAATATTTATTATGCAGCGGCGACCTCATGTGCGCCCTATTACGTGCACGGCCACGTTCGACGATACCCTGATTTCTCTCTTTTCTTTTTCGTTTTTGAGTGGGGCGCGAGACAGTTACAAGTGCATAAAAGAAATGAATGCAACCAATCTTTAGCAAAGAAAGAAAGAAAGAAAGAAAGAAAGAAAGAAAGAAAGAAAGAAAGAAAGAAAGAAAGAAAGAAAGAAAGAAAGAAAGAAAGAAAGAAAGAAAGAAAGAAAGAAAGAAAGAAAGTCCCAGCCAAAGGCTTTAAGTATAATGGATGGAGCTGTATACTAAGGGGCTCGGCTTCTCATGCGTGGCTTTATGAAAACACTCAACCCGCTTGCATCGTCGTGCCTTTAACGGCATCTGCGTGGCGGGAGCCGTGAAAAGGCGCTTCTGGGACCTATTACCAGAATAAAGGAGCGAGAAAAAAAAAAAAGAATAACGGTGTTCTTGAGGGCTGGCGATAAAAGACGCTTCGCGGAGATAGGTTACGTGAGAGGTGTACGCTTTGTTCCTGGCGAAACGGGCTTTCTTTAGGCGGCTAAGAGAAGAACGAAAGAGAGAGAGAGAGGGGGACTGAAGCAGCTCGGCCGTAACGTTCTGGCATGCGTCACGCTCCTGTCATCCTGTAATAGGGGAGCCTCGAACCCTTTGTGCTGCCCGCCGCGCTGGAGGCTATGGCGTGCGTTGCACTTGCTAAGCCAGAGGTCGCGGGTTCGATTACCGGCCACGGCGACTGCGTTTTGATGGGGGCGAAGTGGAAGAACGCCCACATCTGTGAGAGAGAGAGAATAAACATCTTTATTTCGTTATTATTAAGCGTTGTCTTCGGGGTGGTCTTCCCTGTGAGTTCAATTAAGTTTAGCATTTCTCGTCCTGTAAGAGTGTCTGCGAATTGCTGGAACACACAAGCAATCGAACGAAATTGAACGACGAAAAATGAAAGGGTAACCGTAAGAGATTGGAACACAGCAGATTGGATCAGAGTACAAGCAGGGGTAGCCCATGTTATAGGTAGATATTAAAAGGAAAAAAATTAAGGCAGCTTGGCACGAGTGGCGCCAAGCCTGAAGGAAGTGCGGAGCTGTGCAGCCTCCTTTGTTTCTCTTCGGTTTTCTCTTTCTTTCCTCCTCTCTTTATAGTCTCTTTTCCAGTTTTTTCTCTCTTTTTTCTCTCTTTATTTATATTTCTATTTTTCTTCTGATTTTTCTCTTTCTTTCTCTCTCTCTCTTTCTATTTCTCGCTTGCTTCTTTTTTTTTTTAATCTCTTTTTATACGTGGTTTTGCCTGCGTTACGCCAAGCGACGACAACACACGACAGCCCGGGCCCCTAAAGTGCTCCGCACTTGATATCATCATCAAGGCGCTCGACGAACAAGAGGAAGGAGACTTTTCCTTGGCGCGAGCGAGCGCTCAATATGCTACAGATGGCTATGCTACAGGCTATTTCACGGGCGGGTTTCGGTGCCGTCATGCTGGGCTGTTAACCTTGCCGTGTTCTATCTTGAACAGCTAAGCGAACAGCGCTACGGTAGGCGTATACACATGAAAACTGTTGGGTTGGTGCATTCGGCGTTTCCTGACTTCATCAGTTCGCGTCAGGGGATACAAAAATAAGAAAACATTCGTTTAACAGCCAATGATGGCGGCGCCCATATGCCTTACGTAACACAGACTATACTTGGTTTTGCCAGCGTTACGCCAAGCTACACGAGACCACGACAACATACGACTGCCCGGGCCCCTAAAGGGCGCCGCACTTTAAAAAATGGACCTGCACAGGTCACGTCGTGAGAAGGAAAGGTAACAGATGGTCAGTTAGAATATCGGACTGAATGCCAAGAGATCGGTAGCGCGGCAGTGGACGGCAAAGGGTTAGGTGGAGCCACGAAATCAATAAATTTGCAGGCATAACATGGAATCAGCTAGCGTAGGACAGGGTGGATCATTGGGAAACACCTTCGTCCTGCGGTGGACACGAGAGAGGATGATGATGATGATGATGTTGATGGTGATGATGATGATGATTTTGTTGTTGTCGTTGTTGTTGTTGTTTTTGTTGTTGTTGTTGTTGTTGTTGTTGTTGTTGACATGCACGAAGCTTGTAGATGTAGTCCAGTCAATACTCATCGCGCAAATAGCAAAGCCTTCGAAGAAGCGTTGAAGTGTTTTCGCTGCTTTGCGAGTGACTTCCGACGGCCATGGCCTAATACAATGGTAAGTGAGGAGGTTCGTCCTGCACCCAGTAGACGGAGCCCCTCTTCGATTCGCTGTCCGCGTGTCACATGCCTGTGACAGTCAAGCAACAGCTGATATGCGCGTTCTCGTCGTTGTCATGACTACACGAACATGTCAGAGATGACACACGCTGCACTCTGATTAAAATCTGCTTTGTGCGAGCTCACTAGTAATCTTCCTTCTAAATAATTAAAGGCTTTAACCTCTCATATTGGAGGTAAGGGGGCTTTCTGATACAACCGTTCAATACAAATAACTTTTGTTTGTATGAATTGCGTGTATGAATTTTACTTCACTCTAGTAGTACTCGGTGTTGGACCATTCGGTGCATGTCTAGTATCAGTAGTAAACTTGGCGCCAAAAACACGACCACCCTGGAACACAAAGGAACACATACATAGGCGTGCGCAGGGTTCCCCATCAGGTGGGGCAAAGGTTCATCGCAGCGCCCCCCCCCCCACCCTACTAAATCAATGTATGGGGCAGATTTTGCGTCCCCCCCCCTCTTAGGTGATTAAGGGGGGGGCCGCCCTTCTTGCCCCCCAACCCCCTGTGCGCACTCCTATGAACACATAGACATGACGGGCGCCCGCCCTGCCTATATATGTGTTCCTTTATGTTCCAGGGTGGTCGTGTTTTTGGCGCTAAGCTTATGCTATTGCATTCAAATTCAAACGACAGGAGGTAAGGAGCTGGACGTGGGTCATACAATGGAAGTACAGGAAGACTCCTTTAGCACCTCTTCAGTCTTGCCCGCGATATTTGATCTACCCTGTAAATTATTAATGAGGGTGTCATCGATTTAAAGGCGCATAACATACACAAAAATTAATAGATTTGAGCTCGCAGCTCTCGCACTGTCTCTAGCGAACGATAAAGTGGAATTTGTAACAACTATTCGGCCGTGCACTAATGCAACGTGTCAACAACAACAACAACAACAACAACAACAAAAGAAAGTTAGTCCTTGCCGTATGCTCCGTTCTGGCTGCTGACACGCTCCAGTCGTTAAGTGTGCATTGAACTGAGTTTACCGGCTCACGGCCACTCCGTGTTAGTGCATAGCCTAAACTCAGTTACAACTCGCGCGAACCACAGACATTCCAGGCAGAGAAGCGTTCAAAGAGGCATAAAGAACGGCGTGCGGTCTGGGTTATCATCAGTGTGCGTGCAAGCTGAACGTGCTCGGCCTGCGAGAGACAGTGGGCGCGAACAGAAGCGAAGCGAGGTTTATGCGTTTAAAAGAAGAACGCACGCACGTGCTTTCTTTTTTGCCTTTTGCGAGTGCTCCCCAAGCAGAGAGAAAGAGAGAGATAGAAGTTAGGATAATGAGGCAAACAAGACATGCACCGTGTTTGCCTATTTATATCCACGTTATATTCACGGCCCAACACCGGTTAAATTTAGCGCACGAAGAAAGAAGCTCCCCTAATCCACTGTGGACGGACTTTATTTTTGTTCTGAGCTAATCCGAAGGACGCTGACCTTGCCTTGCTTAATTAGGTGAACAAGTTAATGTCCCCCAGACAAGGATTTAGGCGCAATAGAATCTGGGAACATTATAATGACTTAACGTCTGTTAAATTTAGCACCCGGAAAAGGGAGGTCGGCCCCGGAAGACACCAGCACGAATAAAAAGAAGCACAGGGCAGAAGGCAAGGATCCTGCACGGTGAGTGATTTTGATCAAAATCACGCGAGTAAATGCAAATGTTCTATAGGTGTGTCAAGAAGCAAGTAACGCATGAAGACCTAGTTAATGACGCGTATCCCGATAATCCATTTCAATACTCTAGGTAGCGGGAAACTCTCGCTAGCGCGAATAAAAATTTTACGTTGTATTTGCGATCGCACAGTTGCAAGTGAGCGCGGTGTATGTGTCTTCTTCTCCTCTGTCCCTGTCGTGTTGCGCTACTAAGTGTAAATTACGAATTCCAACCAACTAGCGCGGCAACTAACCCGGAGTTCAGTTGGAAGCACTACCGAACAGGCCACTAGGAAAACCAGGTGATGGAAAACTCTCCCGTGTTTTCGCGTTTATGAAGACTCGATTTTTTTCCCCGACCTTTATCACCGTTCACCTGTCCTCACTGAACTCTGGCACGTGAGTTAGGAAAAATGACAGCGAAAACAAGTTCTCGAAACTATGAGTGTACTACAACACACTGGCTGTCCTGCGGGCACGTCCTTTCTCTATCGCTCTTTTCTAGTTTCTTTGTTTTTGTATAACACCGGGTGTGTGTGTGTGTTTTCTTTTTTTGTTTTTTCTCGCATACGTGGAAACAACCACACAGCGACAAATGAGCCGCCACGTCGGTCGGCATTCACCTTTGGTTCACGGAACGAGGCCGTGAGAGACCACGTGGACGGAGGGGGGGAACACCTTTGACCTAGATTAGAAAGTGGTCACCTAGCTCTCCGCGGCTACTGCCACACACAAACACATACACGCACATAAGTCGGTACCGTCGACATACACATTCTCCCGGCCGGTACACCTTCTTCCCGGCTCGTAATGTATTTCTGTTCACTTTCGAAGAAAGCTCTGACCACCGGATTCTGGGTCAGCGCCTTCTTCAAGCAATCCCCCATGTACCCCCCCCCCCCCCCCAACCATCTCTTTAACGTCTTTCGCTGAGTGTTCCTCCACCATCTGTGTACACTTTCCGCCAACACCCCACCCGCTGAGCAGCCCATGCGGTCGACTGTCGTCATTAGTGCTGTTGAGAGGGTATATGAATTCGCCATGATGCCATATACACATGCTGCGAACTCGTGCGGCTGTTGCGTATGTATGCGGCCCGGAGCATATCTCGGGACGGAGAATGGACGAACGAGCATTACAAACCGAAACCGCCCCGCAAGCGAGGAGGAAGAGGGGGCCAGAGGAAGACCATAAAAGGGCTCGAGACGCGTTGCCGATGTAATTGAAGAAGCTGCGGTTAAGAAAATGAAATACGACCGCTTTAGCAAGGTTGAAGATAAGGTGCGGGGATCGCGGCGCCGCGGTATACGCTAAGAATGTAGGGCAGCGTTCAAACTCAACTACAGCCCCCCTTCCCCTCTTCTTCTCCTATATCCTCCTTGAACCACACACACCGTCTATACCTGGAGATTTATGGCAAGTATGCTGCAGGCACCTATGCTGTCTCAGGTTAGAAAGTCGAAGACACGAGGATCGTACCGCGCTAATCGGTCTCCTTTCGAAGATAAGCGCGATCGGCGATCGGTGGGTGCTTAAGTTTCGCATGCCGCGGTCGTTTCATCGGATATCGGCTTGCGCACGAGAGACGACGGATAAAAGAGGGCCCTGTTACAAAGGTGAAGGCGCGGGAAAGTTCTGATTTAACGTTCTTGGTTGGGGTGACCATGGCGCCTGATGATTACTACGAGGACACCGTGAGAACAACGACCCTCGTGTGTTCCCCCTTCGTGTTCTTTATTTGTTGATTATTTCTGCAGCCGTTTTTGCCTCCGTAAGTGTCCGAAGAGCGAGCTAGAGAAGTTTCCCGCAACTGACCTGAAGGTATAGACAGTACGCTATGTCATACCTATACAGGGGGTGTTCACAGACGTCATCAAAGTCGCCACACTGCAGCGCAGAAAATGTGGCGAAAAGCAGCGTGCTGTCTCGATCCGCTTATCTTCAGCATCATACTGGAGGCTGCGAATTTAGCAGAAAAATGGCACACGTTGACGCCACGACGCCACGTGAGTACATACTCCCTAGGGCACGACCTTCGATGCAATCGCACAGAGCAGTGTCATCCCGCCGACCGCATCACGGACTTCCTCGCCAGGCCACTCTGTGCCATCTGTGGTCGGTCATCACGGAACAACGTGTGTCCCCGCGGCTCCGAGCCGGCCGAGCAAATATTTGGGCTTCGACTTTCAGCTGGCATCTTGCGCAGCTTTTGTCTTCTCATTCGCTGCGCGCGCGCACGTGCCAATGTTGGCTCCCGCGTGCGCGAAGCCCAAAGGCACGCTGCGTGCACCGAGTCAATGTCAAGGGTCACGGCGTGACCCAGTGCGCTTGAAGCCAGTCTTTCCTTTATACATACACTGGGAGGATGAACACCATCGCTTTCGTTGCGGTTAGAGAGAGTGTGTCCGCGCGTGCGTGTACTGTGGTAGATGCCTTCGCATGGCCGCGCTTACATGTGCTTGTGTGCTGAGCCAGTGCCTCCTGGCTGAGTCTACAAAGGATCGTTAAAGCCCCGCCGATTCCTCGTTGCCGGATAATCGTGCTTTTCCGCGGATGCCATAGTCGAGGGCGAAGCTGCCGCAAGGGGGTCAAGAGGTGACGCCCATGCTCACACACAAAAAAGTGGCGCTGCGCGCACTTGTTTGTCGGTGCTGGTCTGTCCGTGTGTACGTGTACCCAGCGTTCTTTTCACGGACATGCAAGTGCTATGCACGCTTCTCTTCTAGCTGGGTGGTGTCTGCTCGCTTCTGGCGTGAGTGTGGAGCTGTTTCCTTCTTTCTTTCTTTGCGAAGTAGAAAGTCTGGGTGTACGGAAAAAAAGAGATGAGTGTACGTCAACGTACTCACATCGTAGCCTTTAGCGGATGATTGTGAAAATAAGAAGCGCGGTGAAGTACTCCCACACAGAAACGCGCTTATGTCTAGTATATTCCTTACTTTCTGCATTTTCGAAGGTCGCGGGTTTGATCCCGGCCACGGCAGTCGCATTTCGATGGAGGTGGAATGCTAGAGGCCGTAGTGTACGATGTGAGTGGACGCTAAAGTACACCAGAGGTTCGAAATTTCCGGAGCCCTCCACTATGATGTGCCTCGTAATCCAGAACAGACATGTCATAACGTTCCAGCGGCTACAGAGCAACTGCGGAATCTTCGTGAATGACAGCGCAAACGCGAACACGGACTCGAGCTCACAGTCAAGGTGCGAGCGTTCCTGTATCGTTTTCCCACATATTCTCCCACAAGTCATTTCGTGTACGTGTTTACACGCTTGTAGTACCCGAACTTGCGCGCCAACTTGACCTAGGAAAGAACACGACAGTAGTAAAAAAACACGACGTTCAAAGAAGTAGAATAACAGTGAAGACCATACAAATCAGATAACGTCACTCAATAGCCAGTCCAATAAATTAGTGCGTGCCAAACAATCGCCTAGAGTGCTGACGATACATATGCCACTCGGCTTATCTGGACGTGATCGCGTTCAAAGCACGTTGCTCACTGTGATGGGACACGTGTCAAATACGTTCAAACGGTCATCACGTGAAAGCGAAGTGCTCTGACCGTGGCCGTGACCATCGAGGTGTACCGTCGGCGCCGTTTACGGCTTGTTACACTGTAAGCAAAAAAAAAATAATAGTGATTGGGGTTGGAAGATTAACACACTCGGGCTTGCCACAACTATTCGTGCTTCGGGGGAGTAACCATACCAAGGGATGAACAGTTAATATTCCCAATATGGTTAGTCCTTGAGGGACTAACTCTTTCTCTCTCACCGATACTCCTCCAAGGCGCTAAATGTTGTTCAATGTCCTCCAGAGTATTAGACCCGTGTCCTTACACTGTATAGGACAGTTATTCCACTGAGCCAAGGTTCATTAAGTTTACACTCACTAAGTCTTTCGTTCTCGTTGGTCTCTATGTTTATGTGCTGCTTAGAATGCCACCTATACTTGATAGGGACAGTGCATGAGTGCCTTCCCCAGTGTGATGCGACGACTTTACTGAACAACTAGATCTTACTGCCGGTGTCAATGGCCGTGGTGACGCAGCTTGTGCGCATGGAACTTGGCTAACTGATAGCGTGCGCAGTGTATGTCGTTATCGTCATCTTGTTCTCTCGCTTTTTTTTTTTCTTTCGTTCTTGAGTACTGTGCAGACGTTTGGAATTGCCAACACTAAGGAAACTCACTTTCCCGTTCTTTTTCTTCGCTTAGCATAAATCACAACAACAAGGACACACTCTGAGCCAGGTACTTATGTCCAGTTCCCGTTGGCATAACCTCAACCGAACCAAACGGGACCGACTGCCTGCGCGTTCTCGAGCAAGGGCCCGTGCTTTAGGCGCGTAGATTTATATCTGGAAAGGCCCGCTTTGTTTACTTCTTTCGGGCAGAAAGAAGAAAGTTCGAAGAACACAGAAAGATACGCGCACGGGCACGTACTAAAAATAAAGGGGAAGGCAGCCGGCGCTCGCGTGCAAGGCCGTGCTTCGAGCAAGTTCAGAAAAGACGACGCGTCCAAGACACCCCGCTGCAATACGGTCGTGCACCCCTCGCGCCTGTCAACCTAGTTTTGTAGGCTTTTACTTTCCTTTAAAAATCGTAACCGTGTATATATATATATATAATCTAGCGAATACACAAGAAACGTCCCCGAGGCCCTGCTGCTTCACCCGCACAGAGGATACCGACCTTCTCTCTGTACAGCTTTCTTTCTTTTTCTTTCGTCATCTTTGTTTTGTTTTGTTTTTCTTGGTTTCGTTCGTCCAAACTGTCGTGCGCTCGTTATCGCTTTAACCCGCATCGGGCCTTGCACACACGCGCGCAAGCACACACGCAAGTGTATTGGCGGCGAGAGTGTGGATAGTATAACGTATCATTACGGTATACGTTGCCCTCCCTGTGCCGCGAGGAAAAACATAAAAAAAAAGAAGATATAACAAAAATGAAGGACCAGCGAGAGACTCAGCGCTTAAAACTGGAGCATCAGGCAATCCCGGCCTCCCAATGCTCACGATCAAAATCTTGGGCAGAAAGTTGAAAACCAGGGCAGCAGCGGCAAAAGCCGCCGCCGCCGCTGCAAGCGCGTACGTAGCGACGCGTACGCACACAAAGGTTAAGGTCGACGCGGCTAGGCGCAGTTTTATCCGGGAATCGTGTCCCGTCAGTTTGGATATGTTATTTTTATTTTTTCTATTCTGTTCGCTGTGTTCGCGTTCGCTTGTTGTAAGGAGGCAGTGACCTAACGATCATTTTGTGGTTCGTGATTTTCGTATAGTATCCTTTCCTAAAAGAAATACGTGCTATTACTCATCAAGAAAACAAAGACTTGCGAGAGGTGTGTTTAATAACTGGGGCCGAATTGACAAAACTTCTCTTTCGCAAATGCGTTTTCCCCTTGGCCAGCTGGCTTCGCTAATAATCTGTACCACATCGTGATTGGCTGATATATTCACTTAAATATTTACAGCGCGAGACGACACCACAGAGAAGAAGGCACACAAGACACACGGAGCGCCGCAGTCTCGGGCTGTAAATATGGAAGCTAGAAACCAGCTCGCCCAACATATTGTTTTGAGATATTCACTCACGAAAATTTTTAGCCTAAGACGCTTTTGTGAATACGGGCCCTGACCTTTCGCTTCTTATACTCATTGTTTCTTAAGCCTTTATTTTGCTGTCGCACTACACCACGCATCCGTTAATCGTCAATACGGCTCCGTGGCAGCCTTCACGAGCACACACGGCCTTCTTCGCTTGGTCCACGGGGCTCACAGATGTGCGGACGCACCTTCCGCACCCCCTCCCCCCGTCAGTTCAATAGTATCCCGTCTCCTTCCTTCTATTATTTGACTCCCCTACTCCGTTCTATGTGGCACTGAGGCTGAGCCGTGTTCCCTTTTGTGCTTTTGCACCTCCCCACTCCCAGTGCGCGTGCCTATGCAAACTTATATATAATGATATCACTGTATGCCGATTATATACTGACCTGATTTGTGCACCTCATTGTTTACAATTTTCTGGAAAGAGGCATCGGCGTTGCGAGAAAGAAAAATAAAACTGAACAGAATTTTCTCTCTCATAGAAATTTATGGCAGCAACCGGCCCGGAACTTCAGAGTCGAACCCCAAAACCATTCTGATTTAAGGAACGGACTAGCAGACAACTAATCCTCATCATCATCACCCTAACAACGCCCAGTGAAGGGCAAAGGCCCCTCCCATGTTCCGCCAATCAACACGGTCCTGTGCTTGCTTCTGCCACGTTATACCCGCAAACTTCTTGATCATCTAGCCACCTAACTTTCTGTCTCCCCCTCGCGTGTTTGCCTTCTCTTGGAATCAAGTCAGTTACAACAGTCTCGGAAGAGAACAGCGCTCTGAGTTAGGTAGCGATGCACTGGAAGTTGTAAAGGAGTACGTCTACTTGGGAGAGGTAGTGACCGCGGAGCCGAACCATCAGACTGAAGTAACTAGAAGAATAAGAATGACGTGGAGCACATTCGGCAGGCATTCTCAAATCATGAATGGTAGTTTACCATTATCACTAAAGAGGAAGGTATACAGCTGCATACAGCTGCATAATGATATGCATGTTATATACAACTGCATCTCACCCCGGCACTTACCTATACGGAGCTCAAACCTGGAGGCTTACAAAGAGGGTTCAACTTAAACTGAGGACGACGCAACAAGCAATGGAAAGGAAAATTGTTGGTGCAACCTTAAGGGTCAAGAAGAGAGCAGAGTTGGTCAGGGAACACACGAGTGTCAAGGACATCTTAGTCGAAATCAAGAAGAAGAAATGGACATGGGCAGGGCATGTGGCGCGTACACAAGATAACCGCTGGTCGTAAAGAGTAAATAGTCGTAGACTAGTAGACAAACGAACTAGTAGAATAGAAGTACACGTTGCTGGGCTAGTCAGTTCATGTTCATGTACAAGCCACGAAAGTATGGCTGTTTTTGCGACTTGTACATGGACTAGTAGAAATGGACTTGTAGACAGCAGAACCGGGTAAGTAACGACCTTTACAAGAACCCCCTGCGTTTCATTCACACGTTAATTACGGCGACGGCTGACACAATGGAATGTAATCATGCCTGCAAGATATGGCTCGCTTGTTAGTAAGCACAGCGCGAAATGTACAACGATCTGTACAAGCGGTTTCTTCCAAGTTGTATAGTCGTCCGCCTCGGTGGTACTGCGGTTGCGGTGTTTGGCTGCTGCCCCGAGAGTCGCGGGTTCGATCTTGGCCGCTGCGGTCGCAATTTCCGGAGCCCTCCCTCCACGACGGCGTGCCTCATAACCATATCGTGGTTTTAGCACATACAATCCCAAGTATTATATGAAGTTGTATAGTGTGTCATGACCCGTCTGAAAGTAATGGCACACAATCACAACGAGCGAGCTGATAACAGAACAACGGCTCAGGCAAAAGCGCGTGAATGCGAGCATTCGAGCGAGAATTCTGTGACCTTCTCTTGGTCACTTCCACTGCGCACATGTTTCCAGTCAATGACCTCCTGTTTAAACCATCTTGTTTTTTTCCCCCTTTAAACTACGACTTCGAACACGCCAATAGCCACTTACTTATAGCGTGCTAAGAGTTGTTTCAACGTTCTATCTTCCGTCACTCTCTCTCTTGTTTTAAAAAACGCGTTCCCTCCCCCACCCTCTTTCCGTGTTATATTCTTCGTTCGCACCCGAAATAAAACTCTCCATAAGGCTCGACCACAGGGCATAGTCACGTAGGCGTTATTATTCTTCGCCAGCCCATCGGAGCAAGTGACCTGAATGCGCGGAGGTCTGCAAGAGCCCCATCCGAACCTTCATGTTGGCAGCAGCAACGGAACACATGCATGCGAAAGCTTATCGCTTCGCTGCGTGCGCGGCAATCTCCGGCGAAGCATCTAAGACGCAACAGCGGGAAGCTTTCTGAACGGGCACGCTCCAAGGAGTTTGGGGCACGTGCTGTACGAGGCGGCAGGTGTCTTCTCTTCATCACCGAATTTCTCCCACTAAAGTATAACGCTTGCGCCTGCATCTATGGTGGCGCGCTTATCCGAGGTGTTTCTTTCTTTCTTTTGTTTTTACGAATTCCGGATGAAGTCTGCGTGCACCCGTGGCTTTCGTGTTGCGAAAGCGTGACGTGTTGTTGTCATGCCCCATTGAACTTGGCTTCTCCGTTCAGCGGTTATTCTTGTTGTTGTCCACTGACTATGGGTCGCACCCAATGCAGGGGATTGGCCGAGTAGCGAGTGGACTTTTCCACTAAGTGTTATTGGGTAACAGTCCCAGATGCCATAGTTCAACCATATATTTTTTTAATTGCCAGTTATGAGTAATGGAATATTTAAAGCCCGGAGAACTTAGCAAGACATTCTTTTAGTATCAATGATAAGTGCGCGATTGTTTCTTCAAAAGACGAAGTTGCCTGGAGGAAGCTTCGTCTTTTCGTCTTCGTCAACTTCGTCTTTCACTTCTTTTGAACTGAAGCCATGGACCGTGAGTGGCACTGGCTAACGCACCTCCGGGGCTGTATTTTGTACACATTCGCAGGCAACCAAGAAAGCGTGATGGGTAATACGGAATCTCCGGTAGCTCGATGGTAACGAGCATCTCGCAAGCGTATTGTGGAAGATGTGGGTCTTCGGCTCCGACTTTTAGCAAGTTGTCGTTTATACTACTATAATTTCATTGTATACCTTCATTTATACATTTAGTTAAAACGTAGCACTTCTTCTAGTTAAAATGTAGCACTTCTTCTAGTTAAAACGTAGCACTTTACCGCGTCTACGTCTTGCCTGTCTTCATCGTCTGTCGACTTCGTGTGGTCTCAAAGGAAAAGGCTTTGAGCCACTCAATTTTCTTGCTTCTTCTTATTCGAAGATGAAAAAAAAAAACAAATTCGAGGAAAGGAAACTATTTTTGGCAAGGTCCTTGATTTCAGACTATTGTGGCTGCCGCTATCGATATTAAATGTGTTTCTGAGTGGTGCGCACCCACTTTTTCACCGATTTCCCAAATTCGTTAAAAACTCGGGGTATGATATTTCCTGTGGTCAGTCGTCGTTATTTTCTTTTAGTCAAGCATGGGTTACAATCCGGTTAACGCCATGAAACGATGTATTTCTTTCAGCTTCCATGTGAGTGGGATATTGTGCATAATACAAGTTGATACATCATGGAGATTTTAAATTTCTGCAGATTTATCCCACGTTAAGCTTATATTACGAACACTGCGGGAACCGTGGGTTCAGAGCACATATAGTATGTTCGTAGTTAGTCAAGTTAAACCCATTTCTCGCTTCTTTAGCGAATCTTCCCAACCGTGAGAAACACACGCTTCCTGTCAAGACATGATTGCACTGCGCGTCAGCTCGCTTTTCAGGAGAACAAGTGAACGGCTCTAAGGTCACGATTTGGGAGAAATCCGGCGAAGGTCGCTCGTGGATGCGCGTCTACAAGCCGTCCCAAAATATGTATAGAACTCGTCTAGAACCCATCTAGAACTCATCTGGCACTCCTCTGCAACAAGTCTGGAATTAGTCTGCATTTCGAATTCGTGTTGATCTTGTTGGAATAGAAAAAAAAAACATGACTAATGAGGAAAAGGGAATCTTTAGGCATTCGAAAGTAGTGCCTTATCATAGTATTTACTTGTGAACTCTGCAAGGTGTGGACAGTGATATCTGAAGAAGAAGCAAATTAGAAAAGGGGAATTTTTTTCTCGCCTAACTTGTGGCCTGCTCAAGTTGGCTGACTGACAAAACAAACAAAACTGAAAGCGTGTGCCGCCTGGGTCTTTATCCTCCACTGTGCCGTTGCCACACAGCGCTTTCATTTCCGAAGTACACGGAGCGCTCTAATGGCGTTCATCTTTTGCTGAACAGGAAGGTGACCGCCATTCAACAACGCTCGCTCCGAGAGACCAAGGCGAGACAATGGCGGCGCGCGCTCACTTTTCATTTCAACGTCGTTTCCGTTCCTCTTTTTAAACCAGTCGTGCGCCCACCCCCGTAGCGTCATACGCCTATAGGGCGCTTACTTCCTCGTTAATTTCGCGCGCGCGCATCTTCCTAGGCTCATTTGTTTTCTTGTTCTCACAGCAGAGGAGAAGCGGAAGGAAAGCAGAAGAAGAGCAGGAGAGACAGACGAACAGCAGAAGAACAACAGAAGAGCGACAGACGAACAGCAGACGAACAGTATAGGAAAACAGCAGAGGAAAGATGGCAGCACAGAGGATGCAGAAGACAAGCTGGCCTCTGACGCATGCAATTACCTCTTCCTCTCCGCCCCAACTAATACAAGAGAAGCAATCTCACGCATGCGCTCTCGCCGCAACGCCCGCTAGATCTAAACGGTCCACATGCGGTTCGACGCCGCAGAAACAAAACAATACTGCGACCTCACGTGATGGCACGCGGCTGCTTTCACCGCAGCGCAGAACAACAGTGCGGCGGCTGTGACCGCTAGCCTAAAAGGAATGGGGTGGTCCGCGTGCGTTCCGGGGCTATTCATCGCGTCGTTTCCATATGCTACATGAGGCATCGTAAGCGGACACGCCGGCCGGCCATTGTTTTACGAAGCCGAAACGTACTGCCAGAGCCCGTGTAGTATATGGTATAGCACAGGCCGTTTTGACCGGGCAGAGAGAGACAGGGAGCGTGCCTGCATGGACCGGTGGTCCCCACTTTTTTTTGCGTGTGTGTCTGTTTGTGTAGGTTGAGCGCATGCGCTGTGAGCCGCACAATGGGCTATTTCGGCCGACGTCCTCGCGGTCGGTGTCTTGGCTTGGCGTTGCGGCGCACTTGCCGAGCGGCTAGCTAGGCGGGCGGGCGTTGGCTGTCCACGCTGGCGTGCGTGTGTCTCTCGCCCTGTGACCGACAGGGGTCAACGAATCCTAACGGGCTGGCCATTGAGGTGCATATTAGTCCCTGCTGCGGCGCTGATATCGTGGGCGGTGACGCAACTGACGCGGTCGTCCCAGCATGCAGCCATTATTTTGCTCAACAGGCATGGCAGGCGAGCGCGTTTTGTGTCTCGGAACGACGCGATGGAAAGCTGGCTCACACGCCCTCCTGTAGGAATGCCACACTACTTCTTTCTACTTGACTCTGCTGTCCACCCACCTCTCGTTTGGGTAGTCGCCGTATCCCTCAGAGATGTGGCACTATGTACTTGAGGGGCATGGCTAGTTTGCAGACTTTTCTTCTATGTATATGGGCTGACCGATAAAGGTTGTTTAGCAGGGGCGGCGGCACGTGCAGTGGATTTGTGATTGGCCGGCAACTTCCTTATTGCATTTTGTGCTATGCGTATACTTGTCCAGCTCCGAAGGTGCGGGCGGAGAAAGAAAAGAAAGAAAGAAAGAAAGAAAGAAAGAAAGAAAGAAAGAAAGAAAGAAAGAAAGAAAGAAAGAAAGAAAGAAAGAAAGAAAGAAAGAAAGAAAGAAAGAAAGAAAGAAAGAAAGAAATGGATGCCTTAATAGCCGCGATGATGACAGGTACACCTGAAGCTTGTCTATTCGCGGAGGTACTGCCTGGCTTCCTGTTTGTCTTTGACAGGTGGCAATCGTTTCGCATTATTCGACGATGACATGCTCTAGCACTGACACAGCCTTTTTTCTGTCTTACATTTATTCTAACGCGCGAGTATTAGAAGGAGCAAACCCTTGAAATAATCATAGAGTTTGTCTGTAGCACTGTCTGATAGCTTCCGTATTTAGTCGTATATCACTAGCACTGGCTAGCCCTAGCTTGTATATTGACTATAATATATTTGAACGTATTCTGATGGAACTAATGGTAACGTCAACCCATTTCTCTTGCGTTTGCCGCTAACCCCCCTTTTTATATTGAAGTGGTTAGCTTGCCAGACGTCGCGCGACTGCTTGAGTATCTGTGCCCGTGACTCCCAAAAATTCTTACGTCGTAGAAATGATTGTACACGCAGATGCCAACCAATCATGATATCGTGCATATTATTAGAGGAGGCTATTTACAAATGACACACGGAATTCACGAACTGCAAGAGCTTTGAGAAATATTCTAGGTGGAATAGTACATGCTGGTGCACGTCGTGTTTTGAGAGCTAAATGCGATAGAAATATGAGACGAGCTCCAAAGTGCAAATTTTAGTTCACTGAAAAGGCCGAAGCGGGCCAATGGTCGAACGTTGTTACTAACATATATCCGCTTCGTGCTGCTATGCGTGCCCTCCAACCTCGAGCGTATTAGTCCATATATATAAATCTTGAGTATTACATGCTCTCATTTTATTTTAGTCATCTTACGTTGTGCCTAGAAGAGGTATTACGTGACAAATATGTTGCACTTTGATTGACAAGCCAACAGAAAAAATGAGAATGGTGGCTGTATAGGTCCACAAGTGAACAAAAAGGAAAGCAAGCAATGTACCCTTCACTTTTTTTCTTTTTTTCACTCGGCATGACGTTGTGAATTTTGTAGCGGGGGGATTTTGAGAGTCTTCAGTGATTTAATCATTAGAACATGGTTATTTGTCAAATGGCAGTTTAGCCATTCTTGACAAGGCGTGTTTACGAATCATCTTCAATCCCTCACACGTCCTATCATAATAACTTGCTTTCCTTTTCATTTTGGGGTACACGCTTAGTAATGTGAGCATTTGTGCCCTTTCCTGACCAATAGCGCTTGCCTTGTCAACTAAGCAATACACTTCAGTTTGTCACCGTTTGCAGAGCCGTTAAGCTGTAACAACTGCGTATAGGTTTACCTTGTGTTACTTATCGTGTCAGCTGCGCCCCTAACTATCACATTAATGTTCGATAATATCCATTCGGAAGCTTTAGGAAAATGTTCGCAAAATTTTCGTCATATGTACTCCACAAGTCTTGCTGAACTTATCAAAGACTGGTTAACACACGCGTCAGCCTAGTGCGAACGTGTGGTAATCGGGATGTGCTTGCTTCACAACCACAGCTTTATCTCTTCTCCCAGTAAATAGTAAGCTGTGAAATATGCTACAAATTAGTTTTTCGCAAACGTAGTGGTAGCCCATAATGCGCATCGTAGGTTTCAGGCGTTGGACGATGTTCGCAGTTATAGGTCTTCCGAAATCTTGTGCTTAAAACTACCTGTCAAGCGTTGCCACGTCGTAAATGAGCACAACCGGTACAGATCAAGGCGATATGTAATCAAATGTGGCTTGAATAACAGCACGTTGGGCTCGAATACATGTAGCGGCCATTTCTAAAATGCGTCTCTACGATCCCCGAAATTTCTCGCACCAAAGTTTACGATTGGATTAGTCAACTTTGATGACAGTATTTGTTTGTATTGGCTAAAGATTGTCACCCACAAGTTGCATGCAGCCAGCGTGACTGAGGCTAAGTTTTTATAGTGCGCATCGCGTACACCTTTAAACGTTTTTAACCGTCTTCAAGTTCTGCAAAACAAGCTTTCTTTTATGTAAGATGATTCTATTGGTCGCGCACGTAACAGCGTACACTAGGTGCGCCTCTTCACTGTGTCACGCTTATGTAAGCGTAACGGGCTACCAGTCTCGTTACGCTGCGAACGCACTCCAGCGTTCTCCCGAGCGAGCGATGCATGCAGACGAGAGGAGCATGACGCCTGCCACACAGACATAGCCGAGCCGAACTCGAAGCCACAGTCCAACACGATAATGCGGCCACAATGTGTGATTGGGCGAGTTCGTGATTCCTGATACTTGAAATATTACGCGTCAAGTAGTGCTACGTACGTAAGGCTCGTTGGCACATTTGCCCACAGTTTCAGCTGCGAGAGCATGCCACCCCCAGCACTTGTTTGTGCCGCTTCAATCTAAAATGGAACCGTACCAGCTATCCCAGTTTTCGGCCTTGGTACACCAGCACTGAATACGAAAGCCGGTCTAGCCGATTGCGTTCTGTAATATGAGAGGGACGGAAGAGCGATATCCCACTGGGGACCCGGTGGGATCGGAGTGATATAAACCGCGGGTTCGATAGCCGGATTCCGTACTCACCGGCACTGTCCCGCACCGCCGTCCGCACACCATCTCTTTCGGAGAGGAGAAGACCAGCCCGCGAAGCACCACACAAAACCGGCGCGTAGTCAATCAAAAGAGCACCGATGAACCACACCGCGACGAAAATCCACGGACAAACAATTCGGAGAGATGCGCGCACCGCGCTTGCCGTAGAAGACCTCCATTGAGGAAGCGCCAGGGTTTTATACCAGTCCGGGAAAGGGGGGTGAAAGACCAGCGCGTTTCTCCTCCCGCAGTCGACCAACCGACCGACTGAGAAGACCAGGCGCCCTTTCTCCTTCAGTGGAGGCTTCTTCTCTCCATCGCCAATGCCCCCCCCCCCTCCTGTAGCGTCCAATGACCACCAAAACGAGAGCAAAATGGGGACAGAGCCAGCCAGCCGACATACGGAGACTGCTTTGCCCCCCCTCCTTTCCCCCTTCACCACCGCTGTCGCCGAGAGCTTAGGCGCGATGGGTTCGGATGCCCCGGCTGAAGATACGAGAGCCCTCAGATCCTCAGGGTAAGCTCGTTCCCTTCTCCTCTTCATTTCTATATCTCTCTCTCGAGCGTGCGTAGAACCCCAACGTTAGCAAAACTTCCCCATCCATGGGACAGATTCGACGGCGCTAGAGGCGAGGGTGTTCGGAAGTTGACCGTCGGCTCTTCTCCCCGGCGACGCCGCCACCCGAATTCCTCCTCGTCCGTTTGTACCGATAGAGAGAAACGGAGAGGGATGTTCCGTTATTTTGGACCAGGCTCCGTGGAGCGTGTGAGAGGACGCCAAAAGAGAGGGGAGCTCTTCTCGCTCCCGGGCCTGGCCCTACCTCACGGTCAGGGTCAGCAACCGAGAGGCGAGGAGGTTGCGACCGGAGGGGGGCTGCCTTTGTGACCCATATATCGAGGAACTGTCTGGCCGCGCGTGTGTGTGTGTGTGCCTGTTGTGGCCGCGTGCGCGGTCGTTTTCTCCCCTTGCGCGCGGCGTGGCCCCGGGGTCCTCTGACGCGCCGCCGCCGCCGCCGCTGCAAATGCTTTCTGTGCATCGATTTGGAGTCGGCCGACGCTCGACTGTCGCTGCTCCCCCCGCCCCCCTTCCCCCTTTGGCGTAGAAGAGAGGGACGACGCTTCCAGAGCAATGGCCGCGCGGAGCTATAGACGCCGGTCCGGGTGTTGTGGCACGATGGAAGCTGACGACCCGTTGATATGTGACCTAGCTCGCTGGTTACCATGAACTGTTGCGTCGAAGGGCGAAGGGCCTGTACATAGCAAAATATCTGCACATGACAAAGGCGTTCGCATAACAAAACCCTGTACATGAAAGAGACATGCGCATGACAGAACTGTCTGAGGAAGACGGGTACCTCAAATGATTGACTGTCCAGCAAGAAAACCTTCACTCGGCACTGAGACATCCTTGTTTGATCACTGCCATTCAATGCTAGCGCTCGGATTCTGTTGGTTAAGACAACCGGCATATTTTCACAGATACGAGTCACTGAATGCGACCACATGGGCCGGCATAATTCCGTTCACTTTCACATCTTGTCCCTTAACTTTATGCTTGCCGCAGTCCCGGTGAAGATTGAAAATAGGACATTGAGCATTGTGACATATCCAGTTAGGCTACACAATTCGACTGTTTTCGACACACTAAAACCGGCTCCGTTTTTGCACTACACGGTCCTGAATCACCAGATGCAAACTCCACGTTTCCTTGCGTCATTCTTCGCAGATGTATTTTCTCTCATCGGTGATGTCGCGCCAGTCATCTTGCTCGCGTCAGCTTTAAAGGTTAAAACGTACCTTTTATAACGGTGATCTGTAAAGGTTAAGGCTCCGGATAATTTCAACCACCTGGTGATCCTTGACGTGCAGTGAAACCGTACAGTAGATGTGCTTCGAGCATGGGGCAGAATTCATGAGGTAACCAAGTCATTACTGCTTTAGTCCAGAAAGTTCGTGAACGCAACTTTTTGTGCTTATGAACATATTGTTCTGGCTGCACATATACTGACCCTTTTTTTTATATAGAACACCTATGAAATAGTGAACTACGAATCCTGCAGTATTGCCTTAGTAATATTCTTTAACATTCCTTTATTATCTGTCGGCCTCTACTATGTCAAAAGCTATTTCGCCTCACTTCACTACAAACGAGACGTGTGAATGAAGATGTGGCGTTGCCTGACCGGCCCATTCTGAGGCGCGGTGTGTCAAGTATATAGAGATAAGACTCTCAGATGCTCGTTCTGTCACTCCGGTCTCTCTCATTCGAGCATGTCTCTGCCGCTGGCCGTCAGAAGCCGTCTGCGTGCATACCACAGTGAGGGTCCAATCTCCACATCACACCACAGGACCCGAAAGTGGACCCGGCGAAAGCAAACAAGAAAAGTGTGTCATCACAGCGAGAGACGAGCCGGAGAAGAACAGATCGACGTTGCGTCGCTGTCCTTCCCCTCCCAGCTGTCCACGTGCCTCGCAAGCGAAATGAGCTTTCCTTGCAAGCGACCGCCTTGTGTTATAGCTGTGTGCCTCGGCCCATACAGAGCTATAGCTATATACAGGGGCGTAGCGCGAGCGTACCTTACACAATTCCGTGCAGTACTAAAACAAGATACCGAGCTTCACCTTGTCGTCTTGCTCAATCGAGCAAAAGAACATGTCCATCTACAACATGAACCAGCTATCGCGAACTAACGCGTCATGTCACTTATTCTGCCGCTGCGCCGTCTCGTTCTGAGCGTTCACTACATACACAGTCACATTCAACAACTCTCCTGGGATGTTGCACAGTGATTGTATTTAAGACGTTCACCGCTATGTTCCTATGAATCAAGCACGATTTACAGACTGCTGTGCTAGTGTAATAGTTCGGACCATGCATAGCATTATCTCCTTGCCTTTTCCTTATTTCTCTTTTACAGACGTCATGGCATTTATTGCGTTTAGTATTTACACTTAGTACTCACAAGCAGGGGCGTAGCCGGGGGGGGGGGTTGAACCCCCCCCCCCCCCGAAATTTTCAGTTTTGCTTCCATATATACACACGCACACATTCAAACGCACGCACGAACATACATAAAGTATGGTTGAACCCCTCCCGAAAAAATTTCTGGCTACGCCCCTGCTCACAAGTGTCAACTGTGCTACGAACAGCAATGATTCTGTGCATGTGCGCTGTTTCTCTTTCTCTCCCTCTATAACCTCATTATATTCCTAATACTCTACCCGTCCCCCCTTTCTGAGCATAGGGTAGCAAATTAAATATTTGTTTTGGCTAGCATCCACATCATTTCTGTTTCATCTCTCTCTCTCTCTCTCAAAGCATATATGTGTATCACAAATGAGGAAATGCAAACAGCGGTGTCCGTCAACGCAGGGGGATACTGTTTTTCTTGTGAAAAGCTTAGCCTGCCTCTAGCCACGTACTACAAATTACGATAACAAGTGATCTGTACGAAGATGACTAGAGGGAATCTGCCTACGTCGGGCTTTCTAAGGCATGATCCATGCAATACAAACGGACAGCCACTGGCTTTGCAGCTGAGGACAAACTTAGTTAGCTGCTGCTAACACTCCTTCTGAGTCGGATAACATAGCTTATAGGTTGTCGTTGCTTGTAATCGAGGATATGGTAGTTCGACTAACCACTGACGTTCAAAGGTGCGTTTACGGCGTCCGCTTCATTGCACAGAATTCGAACGGAGGCTATCACTGCACGGTACAGCATATCAAGGAGCCGAGACAAGGCTATTTCCGCGGCATCTTGAAAGGCTCTGTTCTTTTTTCCCGCCTACATAGGGGCGGTGATTTCTGGAGACGCGCTGGCGCAGACCTGCGTGGAATCAGCGCTTCTTTACCTCCGCGTTCCGCGCGTGGCGGTTTGAACTATCGCGCACGCCCTCGCTCCGGCAGTATATTATATGTACGAATGCTTGTTCTTGCTGCCTCATTCGTGGACTCAGTGAGTCGGACCTCCATCCGAAACGCGGTAGACAACACGAGAGGCTGCAAGAACCGCTACTGGAATTCTTCCTTGTCATTTCTGGTGGTGGACGAAGAGATAGATAGATAGATAGATAGATAGATAGATAGATAGATAGATAGATAGATAGATAGATAGATAGATAGATAGATAGATAGATAGATAGATAGATAGATAGATAGATAGATAGATAGATAGATAGATAGATAGATAGATAGATAGATAGATAGATAGATAGATAGATAGATAGATAGATAGATAGATAGATAGATAGATAGATAGATAGATAGATAGATAGATAGATAGGAAAGAAAGAAGGTTGGAGCTCGTCGCGTACCTCATCGTTTATCGCTTGGTTGATATGCAGGTCGAAGCCGGGCGGACGAGCGGGCATGACGGTCCATGACTCCTACCTCCTCTCTTGAAAGTTTCATTCCGCTGCGCCATTTCCGACGACGCTGAGCCGCGCACCCTTATGGGTCGCAAATGGCAGCCCCACTTTTATATTTCGAACAGTAACCACTCGCCTCCAACAAGCTCGCTATAAAGCCCTCCATTCGTGGCATTTCACGTGTTATACTTCTTTCTTTAAACATGTGAGATGGCTATGTTAGAAACTCTTCACTAAATCCACGATGCTCTTCTGTAATGCTTTCCAGCAGCGGTAGAAGGTCGGCTCTCTTCTTTTGCGACACCTACTCCTGCCTGTTTGATCTGATACGTTTGCTTCTTACTCTACTTTATTTTATTTATTTCCTCCTCTTCAAGTGGGTGAGTGTGATGTCTCTTTCAGGAGGCACGTGATAGCACGCTTCTCTTTTTTTATTTTCGATTTTCATTAAGTACCAAAATCGGAAAGGGTATGTGTGTAGGGGTGGGGGTGGAATGTGCACTCGACAGCTCACGTTATTGACCGGAGCATGAACATGTCGTTCCCTTAATATAAATGTCAAAGCGTGAAAATAGGAACACACGGGGGATATTACCATTTTTGATAAAGACGTTTCATCGCCTATTCGCAAGGAATGTAAGCACCCCAACGTAGCAGCGGCTACGATTTAATTTCGCAATCGCGCGGAATGCAATTTGTTAGGAGAGAGGGCGAGACGTGAAATAGACGCGCCTATTCGTCATCCTGGAAAACAAATCAAGCAGCACCAAGTGAAGTCACACTCCGTAATTAATTTCATCTCCAACGATATGACGACCACCCGCGAGCGTGACAGAGTGCAGCAGCGTTCCTCCCGCCGTCTTGAACGATATAAGTTGGGTCGTTGGCGCACGGGCCATTTCGAAGATGAATTCGTGGACGCTCACTGAACTATATATAGAGTCTTTCATCAGCCAGGTAGTTATCTTGTAACGCGTTATCGGAACTTTCAATCGATCATATGAGAAATAACAAGTGTAAAAAAAAGCACCTATGACTCTAAAAAATGCTGGCATCTAATAGCTTCAGGTTTCTAGATATCCTGCAAGTTTATTTGGACCCTGCTCGATGGTGATAGCGCTGTGTGCGGGGCCTAATTTACTTCGCACTGGACTCGCAGAGTCGGCAAGCTTGGTCCAAGCAAGTAGCGAAGTGTGCGTGCGTGCGTGCGTGCGTGCGTGTGTGTGTGTGTGTGTGTGTGTGTGTGTGTGTGTGTGTGTGTGTGTGTGTGTGTGTGTGTGTGTGTGTGTGTGTGTGTGTGTGTGTGTGTGTGTGTGTGTGTGTGTGTGTGTGTGTGTGTGTGTGTGTGTGTGTGTGTGTGTGTGTGTGTGTGTGTGTGTGCCGTCTTCGGTGACGAGCAGCAGCCATTGGTCCGATTCCGGGCCGTCGCGGCCGTATTTCAGTGGCGCCTAGATACAACATCTATGGTGCCCTTATAGACATGAACGTGCCTTGGTGTATATTACATTTGAATAATCAAAATTTACTCGGAACTCTTCTGCCACAACCGCGGGCCCTTGCGCCATGAAACGCCGCCCATTATCACTACCATTATCGTAATCCTCATCAAAGCTAAATCAGGAAACATCCAATACGACGTTCCCCATTGCCATAGCATACGTTGTTTTTTAGTCGCTAAACCCTTTGACTCCATCGTGAAACGGTAACACAGCTGTTTGAATTCTCCCTCTCTATACCGCAACCGCCCAGGCGAGGAATGAGGAAGACCAAGAAGATGCTGGCAAGGCGAAGGGCACGATAGTTACATCGTGGTTCCTGAGTGGCCAGCGTGTCGAAAAGGCAAATTATACCGCACCTCACGGCCAACTCGTTTCGCTTTTACCCGCGGCAATGCGGGGAACGGGACTGGGCGGCGTATAAACGAAGGAGTCAGGCAAGAAAGCAGCAAGAAGTATAATTGTGTCAGTTGTCGGGACGGTCAGGACCCTCTCCACCGGCGTCGGGCTTACGCGCGCGAGAGCGGAGAACGGGGTTAAATGCGGGCGCCACCCCGCAGCGAAAGTCTTGGGAATATTGAGCGACTCCCCCTTGCCTGAGGGGCTGAATAAGGTACTAAGTGAGGCACCGCTGGCCTTTCGCCCCGTACGTTTCGTTCCGTATGTTGTCCCGATTAGTTTAAATGCACTTGTCAATGAGAGTGAAAAAGCAAGCATGAGGAAATGGGTCAAGGTCTTGACGTGGTACCAAAAGAGGGAAAACCGAAACCACGTGAAACCAAAGTACTCTTTCGAAATTGTGTTTTACAGTTGGTTACAACTTACGAATAATACAAGCTAGGCACCACCGAACTGCGGCTCGCCTTTGTATCTTTGCAATTAAGAGAGTCGTGTTATATGGTTTGTGATGTAATCATTAGTACATTTTTGCGGCTCATGTCAATACTGCGCATATTAGTAGTTAAAAGTTCGTCGTCCCTACCTAAAGTATTGCGTTTGCCCGAGAACTGGTGTCGCAGTCTTTGCTGAAATATGGCAGAAAGTTCTATTTTTTCGATCAAAAGCCAGCGCCTCTAACATGTGTTTGTATTGTAAAATTACCTACCGCGTATTATGCGAGACGTTATTCAGCAAATGCAATCTCGCTCGATAGACAGCGCTGAGGGAGGGCATGTGGTACTCTAAAACGTTCACATTTTGTTCTGAGCCTAAAGTAAGGAAGGGACAGCTGGAGTTTCCAGTAATCCGGTACTAACAAAGTTCCCCCTCTATAGACGGATACAGGTTAAGAAGTCCGGAGAGGCCCCGCCCAGGCGACTGAAGAAATAGTCGCGCTATGCACGCTTCGATTATCTCCGAAGGCGGAGCCACCGGCCGTCCGGCTCATGACGCCAGTCCGGAGTGAGGCTTTGTGTGCATCCGCCTTTGAGGAGGAAATGCCGCGGACGTCTAAAGTTGTGTCCGACTATAGTATGCATGCATACGTGAGAGTCTTCAATGTGCAAGCAATTTGATCCAGATTATTGCCTCTTTAATTTGCGCGCTTCTGGATAGACAGAGATAAATTAGTGCTTTAGTGTTCATCTGTGAAATGTGCATGCTGTTTTTACTTGTTTTGTTTGTTTATGTACAAGTTACATGTACAGTAAAACTTCCCTTGTATGGACAGCGACGGCTGTGGGCGGAGCTTAAATTTAACTTTAGGTTGTAAGCGACTAAAGTTTCAGAAATGTCACACAGGGACGCTATTCTATAGGCGCTGTCACCTTACGCCATGTCAGCGTTTTCAGCCAATCGGAGAGGCAGTTGCGAACGTGTAAGCCAATCAGGAAAGACAAGAAGGCGATTGCCACAATCTGCTAAACCGAGACGCGTACGTAGGAGAGATTGGTGGTGTACATGTCTTATACGTTCGTCCCTTTATGCATGCCGTTTTGGAGGATAATGAGTGACCAACTCGTGTCTCCTCCCGCGGGGCGTTACACACTTTGGCGAAATTTGACAGTGCTCGCAACAGAATTTCAAGAGGGCCAGCAGCGCTTCATGAATTGGGGGAGTGACCTACAGGGTGTGCGAATAGTATAATATTTGAAGTCAATAAGTATGTAAGAACGCCAGAAGCGAATCGAATATCGAATAGACTCGCGCAGTGACTTACCTAATAGCTGTTAGGTGTCGCGCTATTTAGCACGACTGCGTCGATTCAATTCCTCGCTACCGCAGCTGCATTTGAATGGGGTTGAAATGCAAAAAAACGCCAACATACTTTGATTTAAGTGCTCGTTAAAAAATTTCAAGTGGTCGAACTAAAATCCGGAGTCCTCCGCCTATGACGTGCCTCATAAGCGTAGCGCGGTTTCGGCAGGCAGTACTCCTGACTTAATGGACACTGTCAGTGGGTTTTCGCCGTCGCCGTCATGCTCCGTATAAATTCCAAATCGATAACGTGCAGAAATGAAAAGAGCCGGCCGTCTCCGTCGCACCAAGGGCACATGCGATCACATCGCCCCGCGTGCGAGACCGGCGTCGATGCCTCGTCAAGCAGAGAAGAAACGCCCCGCCCGTCTTTCGGCGCCGCGAGGGGAAGGGGGAGGGGGGGAGGAAGAGGGGCTGCTTCGCTCGAGCAGCAACTGCGAACTTCGATCATAAGCACAAGGGGTGAAATTCGACCTTGTTGGTAAGACACGAAACGATATTTAGCGCATAGCAACAGAAGTACGAAAACGGAGGACACAACACGTTCGCTAACTTTCAACAAAATGGTTTATTGCAACCGAAGCCCGAAAAGTTGGGGGACGCTTAAGCTTCGCCTTTAAGAGTTGAACGCGATAGCGATTTCCTGCCACTAGTGCGCACTTCGAACACTACGAGTGTTTAACAGAATGCGCGCACCAAAGTGTGTGTCTTATGTAATGGGTAGCATGCTTTAAACCAGGAGCAATTATGCGCGAGAAACTTTTTCGAAGTTGCGATGCACCCACTACGTGGTCTTAAGGGAATACGCGGAGTAATGTGTGTGCCTTTTGTAATGGGTGGCTGTCTTTAAACCACCAAATCGTTATGATATTGACATGGTGTGACGCTCGATGGCAATGTACGCTTGTACCATGCATGTTACTGCGATATTACATCTCGTACTGTGACACCTGTATACAGGACGCGTTTGTTTGAGAAGCATGACAGTTGCTTTCAGTGCTGTGCCAAGCAGGAGCGCGGCTGCGTGGTAGAACACCTCCTTGCCACGCAGACGGCCTGGGTTCGATTCTCACTCGGACCCAACAGTTTTATTATTTATTTTATTTGCAGCTTTTTCGATTTTTCGGTCACGGACAAGATGATGATTTTTCGCTCACAACCAACGGGGCCGACACCGACGGCGGAATTTCTGCGATACGAGCTCTTTAACGCTATCGCGTTAATACAGTGGTGGTGCTTACACGCTGCACCCAGACGTCGTGCGAAGGGATGTTAATTTTCCCTCTCGTTCTCCCTTTAAAAAGATATGCGTAACAATTCACAAGCTAATGCCCATTCAAAAAGTACAACTCTTTATCTGACAGGGGCAGATGGGATGGAGTTTCCCCAATCGCTACCCAACTTTGCAATTTTGGCGGCTTCTACTATTAATCTCGTTAGTTAATCTCGTTTGGTCGATGACACCTTGGGTTTCTCAAAAAAGGGGCGCACCCACAAGAGCTGCAACGCATCGCGAGCCTCCCATCGTTGTCTTTCTTTGCGAGGTTGCAATGGTCTCGTAACCCGTTGTCCAGACAAAGACCCGTCTGACCGACGTATTGCTTTTCGCACGAAAGGGAAATCTGATACAACACCGCCTCTCAACAGTCCACGAACCGAGATGTCTTATCTTGCAAGCAGAAACGTTCTGCCAAAAATGCAAAGTTGGGTAGCGATTGTGTAAGCTCTCCGTCCTTATCCCTGTTGGATAAAGAATTGTATTTTTTGAACGTGGATTATTAGCTTGCGAATTTTTTCGCGTATCTTGTTAAAAAAAGAGAATGAGGGGCAAAATGCACATCTCTGCGCATGACATCTGCAGGTGCAGCGTGTGAGCGTCACCAATTCGTGCTTCGCTTGCAATAAACCATTTTGTTGAAAGTTAGCGCACGTGTTGTGATGTCCTCCCTTTTCGTCCTTGTGTTGCTTTGCGGTAAATATCGTTTGATCATAAGGACGCGGTCGCGAGCGCTGGCACGTGCTATCTCGATAGACATCGCTAGACTGCTCGTATATAACATGGTTTAGGCTCTCACTGCTCTCACCGCGTTGTGTTGAGACGACAAACGGCACGAAAACCGCTTCGCTCCCTGTAGCGGCCGCTCTCGCTTTAACCAGCGTTTTGTAGAGTTACGCGGATCGGATTCTTACTTCGTGTGACATGCCAATTTGTTGCTACCGTATTCTCTGCTTCGCCGTTACTGCGAAACTGTGATTTTTTGTTTTCTTAAACGTCAGACACTTAGCTAATATGAAGCGTCGTTTATGATTATTTTTGTGTTCCTTTTTCTGAACGCGCATATATAACGGTCGCCAGGAGCGTCAACGGCATTGTGCCAGCATTCGAACAAAGCATCGTGTTCTTATACTTCTCTTAAATTGTTTCCAATATCGCGAGTGTGGCTGGACTTTAAAAATTGATGATAGTACTGCAAATTAGATTTTCGTATGCAGGCTAGCCGAAATCAATTACCGCATCTTCGTGGTATTTGTACGGAAGACCTATGCAAACAAAAGGAGCGGAGGGCTTGTGGGAGAGAGCTTGCCCAGTCGAATATCTGGTAAGTGGTGCAGTTGTATAGCGCTTTGGGAAAAACGATAAAAAAGAAAATGTTTGAAGGCAGGGAAACAGCAGCAGTACAATAGCTGCCTCCCTGTCCTGGACTGGACTGGACGAAACTTGATTGAGAACCTGCAGATAGGCGGCCTGGCCTAGGCCACCCGGGTGCTTGCAGTGAGGTTTAGCCTTTCCACCGTTTCCCGGGCCTATGTACTGGATGGCCCGAAGTTGGTTGTGTCCTATTCCTGTTGACTTTTTTTTTTCCTCCTCTGAAAATTTTCCATTAATTTTTGTTTCTTTCGGATAGCGCCGGAGGTGCATCACGAACTAGGGAGGGGAGAGAGGGGAGAGGAGTTGTAATGCCGAGATGTAGAGTCTACCACTGAAGAGAAAACGGCCAAAGCAATTAGACATCCATTTTTTTTTTCTCTTTCCACTGACCACTGCTGCTTTGGCGAGGCATCTGCGAAGCTTCGGCTCTAAAAGCTACACTCCTTGGGGCAGCGGACACACAAATGCATGCTTCAGAGTTGCAGGTCCGGGAGTGGAACAGCTTCGTGACCAGCGAAAGTATATTGGGTGATGCCCCGGGGGACGTGAGAGGCCACAGGTGTAGGGGGCTCATGCAGCGTTCGACAGGTAGTGGTCGAGCGTGCTCACTCCATTATAGAACCCCTCGGGGGACCGGGACGCACTTTCTCCAGCCCTACTACATCTTACTGAGGCTGCAGGCTGAGAAAGTGCTAACGAGCGGGCAGATAATGAGAAGGGCAGAACGGGACCAGTTTTCATCGTTACGGGCTCCAGAGCGTGACGTAGCGTCCGGTGTTTGTTATGACGCACCCTCGGTGTTAGCACTCTATGTAGGATACACAAATGTCAGCATGTGGGATCTTTAGATACAATTCTGCACGCATTGTTAAAAACAAAGAATTATAGTGTGTAGTTCTGTTGTTGTCATCATCACTGTCGTAGCATGCTGCTACTACTACTACCATTACTACTGCTTCTAGTAGTGGTAGTAGTGGTAGGAGTAGTAGCAGTAGTAGTAGGAGAAGTAGTAGTAGCAGAAGTAGCAATATTATGAGTATGACCAACGTAAGTATATCAAATCGAAGAGAAGGGTTATCAGACCAGCAACTATTTATTTTTCTCGGGGCTATCAACACTATGTGCGCGTATAAGTGACTGCGGGTGAATGTAGCCGTTGGAGCGGCTATAGGTGTGATCACTTCTGTTTCCGCGCTTGAACACCACATGACATGTAAGCACGGGATATAGACGGGAATGCCTCTAGAGACAATTTCAGTCATCAGTGGCGCTAAGCGTATCAGTTATCGTACCTTGCTGCAAAGATTCTTGACGCGAAAGCGTATCTTGGCTATAGGTTGGCGAAAGTGCGCACACAGCTGGCGTCCGCAAAAGCCATGTCCGGAGAGCACGTGACCGCTCCCACCGGAATTGACGACGGCGCCAACAGCTGCCGCGGCAACCACCTGCAGCCACGGCGCAGGAGAGGCGAATCTCAGCATACCTTACAGCGCCCATCTGTAACAACAATCTGGCCAAAATAAACGCTTTCGAGTTGTCATCTCATAAAAATATGTTAAAGGGACACTGAAGAGCAAAACGATTTTTCTCATATTAGTAAAGTACTCTTTCACGATACCAAAAACACCGCGCTTGCTGCGAGAAGACGATTAGTAAGCGAGAAAACACGCAAAAACAAAATGTGGGTGGCGACGCCACCTTGGAAGTTTCCGCCCCATTTGCCGTGACGTCACATGTTTTGACAGCGCCTACTGCGAACTACGTAGTTCCTAATCGGTAAAAGTGAAGTACATTGTCCTCTGAAGGGGCCATAGACTCAACATACCAAGTTTGGGGTAATTTTGTTGAGTCAATGGCGCCAAAATACGATAAATACACTTTGAAATCCGTGACGTCACGCGGTGAGATTTCGGCGCGAAATTTAAAAAATGAGACATTGAACTTCATTTTCTCCTCTATTAATAAACCTATGATTGCAAAATCAACGACATTAGTGCTCTCAGGGCACAAGTTATCGATCTAAACCGATTCATTGTTTCTCTTTAGTGTCCCTTTAAGGGCCCTCTGTAACTTTTTTTAAAAATGATGGTGGTGCAGTAACCTGATCGCTGGCTACTAGAGGTGAGGTATGTACAGACGATCTACACGAATCAACAGAATGAGAAGCATCTTCGAGCTGTTTATCAGACCTGAACGTAGTGCGCGCTTCTCACAACTCAATTCATCTTAGGTTAATTCATATGCAACCGAACGCGTTGGTTCCATTTGTATCGTGTACACTCTCACTCGTCCATGACACGTCGGTTAAAAAAGCCGTTTGTAACTAGGCCAACTTTAAAGCCTCCGCTGCATTGTCTAGCTAAGAACTAAACGAGACATATTACTCAGAAAAATAAAATTACTCTATTACATGGTTGGGCGCACGCTGCATCGCGGCTGTAGTGCGGGTACGCATTTATAAAGACCACGCATCACTGAGCAGACAAAAGCGAGATGATCGTGCGTGCAGCGAGGATTGGAAAATAGGCGGCTATCAATTACACGCTTCGAAACGAAACTTCCCACAGCCTCCGATGAATAACGCGTCTGCTTAAACGCTTGATCGAATTTGCTCATGTAAAATCGATCGCTTCACGCCTGCGTAAAAGGAAGCGGAAGACGATCGAGGTATTTCAGACTCGCGAGCGGTTGGCTCAGCGTAAAACAATTTCCCGCGTTTATCTTATACGTACGTCGTGTCTATAGTCGCTTTTTATGTATGCCGACTGTCGGTCGCTCTTTTACGAAGCAGCGCGGGTGAACCGGCGAGATTTTAGGCGAAGTGTGTGGCGTGGCACGTAGAGATGAGTTTTTATAGTGCGCCGCACGCAGCTTTCCGCTTCATCTGCGGTTGCTCCTCTGTATGTATGATCAGCCACGTCGGAACAGCTGGCTAAGAATAGAAAGCGGGGCGTTGCTCGGTTTTACGAGCGTCCGCTAACACGTGCGCGCACGCGGTTCGGGAGTTTCAGACTGTAGGGATGCTCCTCGATCGTCTCTCATGTGCCGCATTTAGCCGCACATAGCTAAGCGTGTAAGGAGAGGCGCTCAGCTATAGCACGAAGGCGAGGAATATGAGAGCAGAATAGAACAGCCGGCCCAGCGAACGGGTGCTGTGTCTGTCTTTCCTGGAGCCAATGCCGTCCATCAGAGACGTCCCTTGAAATATTTGATTTGAGAAAGGAACGATGGAGGAGCTACCGGTGGGGAAGTTCAGGCGCAGTGGCCTGTAGGAGTCGCAGAATCGCGGCTTCGTGATAGTGACACGCGCGGGCATGCACAATTTATGCTTCCAGATCTGGTGCAAAGCAAGAAGACTGCTGTCATTGTCACAATTACGTCGAGGCATCTATAGCCAGTGCTTAAACTATCGTTATGTTAAAAGGGGCACCCGGCTTTGCTCGGCCCAGCTCATGTGCAGGGCCCGCTTGTATGCATATAGGTGTGTGCATGTGATAGATAGATAGATAGATAGATAGATAGATAGATAGATAGATAGATAGATAGATAGATAGATAGATAGATAGATAGATAGATAGATAGATAGATAGATAGATAGATAGATAGATAGATAGATAGATAGATAGATAGATAGATAGATAGATAGATAGATAGATAGATAGATAGATAGATAGATAGATAGATAGATAGATAGATAGATAGATAGATAGATAGATAGATAGATAGATAGATAGATAGATAGATAGATAGATAGATAGATAGATAGATAGATAGATAGATAGATAGATAGATAGATAGATAGATAGATAGATGTGTGCGTGTATTGCTTATTGCCATGGCAAGGAACTTTTGGTCGTGAAAATCTTTCGTTAACGAAAAATATGTGGCAGGTATAGCTGACGCACAGTTCCTGACTTCAAACCTTAACGTCAATTTATGTACGGTGATTAAATAGCGGCATTTACGGCAGCTCTCGTCGCTATACCGTTAATAAGGTCAAGGAAGAAGGCGCATCGTCAAATTTGCAACCGGCCGCCTCTGTACGACACGTTCTTCGCATACGGCTTCTGTCTGAAAGAAGCTACCGTCGAGATCATCGGAGGCGCAAGTGAGCACTATCCAATTTTGAAGGCCCTTATCTTTTGACGCGTCTCGATTGCCCGTCTAACGTGGAGGCGCGAGAAAGTTCGACACTCCGTAAGTCGAGCACGTACACGCCCTTCCTATATTTAGAGACTCTCAGCAGTCTACGCGTGGAACGATGCCCCTTGTGTCGTGACGCAGAAAATTTAGACATCAATATGCCGTCGGCAGGATGAAGGGCAAGGATTCGAAATTAGACGGATTTAGAACATCGCGAGTGTGCAAACATAAACACCGCTTACGTACGCAAATGAATCGACCTTTTCGCTGTTTGGAAACATAGGCACTGAGCAGCTTCCTGTTTTACCCGCTGAAGATAGAGGGTCGCACTTCGATGGAGTCGAAATGCTAGAGACCCGTGTGCTTAGAATTAGATGCGCGTTAAAGAACCCCAGGTGGTCGAAATTTCCGGAGACTTCCACTACGGCGTCTCTCATAATCATATCATAGTTTCGGGACGCAAAAACTCAACAATTATTCCATTATTATTAAATAGCAGCAATTACAGATATATATAGTATGAGTAGGTAAGATAGAACTCCGCAGATTTTCTACACTTTTCGCTGTACATAACCATGGTTTTGAAAGTAAGCATTTAGCTAAGCTATACTCAGTGTTTATAGGCATCATTTATGTTTAGTCATGTACATTGTCTTTTCATCGGAAAATGTATGCAGAGACTTTCACGTGCAGTAGCAGTAACAGCGAACGACAAAACCTCGCAAAAGGAAACGTGGTCTCTTCATTACGGACTCACAAATGAGGCAGCCGCGTCGTTTTTCGTGCACGAGCTTCTCTTTAATGTTGGACACTTCGGAGGCGAGCCTTTATACCAAATAACGTGGCTTATCGCTCGTTGCCGTCTTGATAGAGATGCACGCAAATGTCCAAGCATCACTGTGATTACGGATAAAGGGGTCCACGGTACATTCCGATATATACGTGAGGCTTATAATAAATTTCGTGGTCGTGGCGGGGAGAGACCAGACCGCCTTGTAATCAGCGCGGACACCGCGGCGCTCCACATTTCCGTGTTTTTATTTTGCTTCCTGCTCTCAACAGTGCGATAGCGTTGACAATGGCACAATGGCCAATGAGGAAGTGCGTAGAGTATGCGTGGACCTCAATTCGGGGACGTGAAAGAGATTCCTTTATCCTGTTTTCTTAGTCGCACTACCAGACCTTACTATACGTGACTATATAGCTTGTCATGTGTGCGTGGGAGCGCGCATCTGTAATTTCAGATTAGCTACCGTGTTATTAGTGGCGCTACCGTGACGATGGGCCTCTTTGTGTTGTTTACGAGGTCGGGGAATGGCGATGATATATCGTGAGGATAAACATATGGTACGGACACACTTTTGCTGTGCACTTTCGTTTGTCAGTGACGTGAAGGCAAAATGTGAAAAAGAAAGTTCCGTGTACTAACGAAAGGAAAGTTAGTGGCGATATTCGGGTGCACATTTCTTGTTCTTAACCGCCATCAATTCGCTGACCACTACTAGTGACACCATGAGTTTATGAAATCCAGTCCAGTGCAATGTTCAATACAAGTTATTTAAGCTCACCAGGTTGTTTCCCTAGTGCTTGAAGAATAACACCTAACTATTTCGTGCATGAGTGACCTCGGCTTTTTTTTTTTCTTTTTATGTACACTTCAGATTGGCGAAAGCCAAAATATTGATGCTGCGAACACGGGTAAAGTCTACAGCGGTGTCTGGCGTGTTTTATAGAATGGACAGTGCAGACCAACGTGGCGATAGACCTGTTGAAAAAAAGCATTGCGTGGTTCTCATGTTGACGTCATTGAGACAGGTGCTACTCACGATGATTGACTGCGCGTACTATAGTTGCGTAATGTACCTCAAGTGTTTGTAACCTCGTGTTCTTCAAACGCATCCAAAGAGCGGTACATGAATGTTGGTATAACAGCCTCCGTCTCGATACAGCCACCGTGGACTGGTGTCGAATCGACAACTTTTGAAGCTTCAAACATCCCAACCCCCCTCTGGCTACGCCAGTGTTCATAGTGTATCGTTGAGGCTGGCTGCGTATAGGAACACTAGCAGCGCTTTCGTGTTGCGCGGCACACAGGTGGTACTAACTTATTAACAAATATCAGCCTACTAATAAGGCGAAAGCCTTAGTTGCCTCATCAAACGCGAAAATTGACCATGGACGTCGGCGTCAACGCGAGCGATGCGAAAGATCATCATCACGCTAGGACGTCACCATATGACGCCATCATAACATCACAGATCGCCGAAATTTCTAACGCCACCATGACGACACTATGACGTCACATAACGTGACGTCGTCACACGACATCATTGCTTGATCAAAGGTGGGTCGATCACGGAGGCAGTGCAAAACCGCGTTAGGTGCAGAAAGCACTCGGATGGGGGATGGGGAGGACCAGTACATCGAGTGAGAAGAAAAATAAGATGGATTTCGCCTTAGAGTCTTCTTAGGCGAATACATAAGGGATCCTAGCTGTGTGTTCTCTATCCACTGTCCACACGAAGCCCAACTAAACGTTTCATTCGTTCACATCAACCTTATACTGCGCCGAAGAAGCACTTATGCGGGACATATATGGAAGAGGGAGAGAGAGAGAAAAAAAAAAAGAAAGGCGCGCAAAATATGTCCATCCCTTGAGCCCGCGCGCGCTATAGCCAAAAGTAATGGAGGAAAAGAAAGCATTCTCGTGTGACAATATAAATATCTGCGGTGCGACGGCGGCGTATGGGGGGGGACGCACGGAGTTAGATGGCCTAGTAGATGGCCAGGCGCAGCAGTCGCGAAGAACCGGCAAAAAGCGGAGCAAAACGCAGCGAAAAGCATTGCCCTTGAAAGAAGAGAGAGATGGTGACTTCGGCTGCGACATCACGCGCCGTGACCGTGCAAAGGTCGCTCCTCGGGAAGCACCGTCCTATAGCAAAAGTTCTGGAGTAAGAAGGGACGCAAGCAAAGAAAAGAAACTGAAATCGTCGGGGAAAACCTTTTATTTCTTTCCTTAACTGAGGCTTTCGAGATGGGTGGCGCAATGGCTTAGCAAAAAAAAAAAACGTAACGGGTAGATTTTCACTGCTGAAGCAACCTTATAGACACTATGCGGCGATGATGGCGAAATAGAAAGTATTTAAGGAGTGCGGTGAATTCTTTCGTACCTCGACAATGGTGCGAGGTTACGGAGGTTACCTAATGATGCATTAACCTGGATGCCAAGGGTCCCTTGCACCGCAAATCTTTTTCTTGTTTTGGTTTTTTATTCTTCGTTTGCTGGGCTGGAAATGTGCACATTTGTCATAATGTTTAGGAATGTGAAAACTGTGCGACAGAGAAAGAAGGTGAAATGCCTGCACTGGTTATCAATGCAAACATTGAATGCAAACAATGCAAGTGTGTGTGTGTGTGTGTGTGTGTGTGTGTGTGTGTGTGTGTGTGTGTGTGTGTGTGTGTGTGTGTGTGTGTGTGTGTGTGTGTGTGTGTGTGTGTGTGTGTGTGTGTGTGTGTGTGTGTGTGTGTGTGTGTGTGTGTGTGTGTGTGTGTGTGTTTCTAATATGCATCATTGTTGAGTCACGATACCGATTTGGCAACCACGAGCTATTGGTCAAAAACGGTCCTGGCGAGAGTCACATCGACCTAAGCCAAAACAGAAAGATGTTCGACGAATCATCACATTCAGACAGGCCATTGGCGTAAACTGAGTCAGTCAGATGAACAGTAGGCGGTCACTTTAAAATGTGGCTGTGCACTCCTGGGCACTTTTAAGAATTTAGAGGAGTACTAACGCAAAATTTCGAAGGTTAGATAACTTGTCAGATAGATTTGTGCGGACACACAAACACACCATTTATAAAATATCAACAGCTAATATAGTTTATAGCCTTTAAAATTGATTTCATAATGTGTTTGCCGCGCATCTGAACGCGAAACGGTGCACCTTGCGGCATCAAATTGGTTCGTGTGTAAACAACCAGCTACTTCACAAGCTTGTGTTGATTGCCAAGCTCCCATAAATGTCAACGCTGTCTCGTTCACGTGCACACGATGCTGCGCGCGGCGATCGCGTCACTCACTCCTTTGCGGGCTCACGTGGCCGGCTGTGTTTACCGACAAGCCACGCTGCTGAGGGGAACAGCGCAACAGACGGGACGGAGAAAGATTGAACACACGACACAAGCGCTGACGAACAACTGTGTGTAAATTTATTACACCTGGAAATATATAGCTGAAAACAGAACCATCACGTGCACATAAGAGTGAAAGGCAAAAGCGAATCGGCCACGAGTCAAAATGGCTGTCTGAAGCCAAAACTGCAACTGGGCGCTACAAAACTGTCCCCAAATAATCACAGCGTGCTCGAGCAAGCGTTGTTTCCAGCCATGATAAGTGGGTCGTTAGCTACTTTATTGCAGCAGAAACAAAAAAAACAAGGTGTAACATTTGTGTCAGTACTCCTTTAACAACGCAAACGCATATAGTCGCTTCCCATGAAATGTCTACGCAGTCGTCTGTACTATTGCTTCTATATCGCCTGCACAAGTCCTCGGCCCAACTGCTTACTATTAAGCGGCGCTACGTCCTGCCTTAAAGCGCCTAATTCTAGGAACTTGATCGACCTCAGTCCGCCAGCAATTGGCGCGCCCGGCGAAAGCTAGAACGCGAACTCGACCAACATGCAAGCTTACAGGTGGCGTCGTCAAGCGGTTTTCCTGATCATCAGTCTCTTAAGTAGCTCACTCGAGCTGCGTGAAGCTCACGCAGCTCACGCGAGCTGGTCAAGGAAGGAACCGCACACGGTAAGGATGGTAAACAACATATATTCTTAAGCTTGGACAACCTTCCAAGACAGTACGCGCATAGCAGACACACTTCAGCAACATACAGTTGAAACGAAAGGTTCAATGAACGCGCAATGTCCCAAGGTGATGCGCTCACGTTCCTTCACGTCTTGCTCCCGTCGCCGTAAACGTCTGCAGCACACCATGCAGACCGACGGTCGATCGTCTCAGCAGGTGGACGGCACGTGGCGGCGTGGCTTGACAAGCAGCAGGGCGAGTGGTGGTGGGACAAACGTTCAGGCAGGAAAGCAAGAACCAGAGAGCGCAGGAACCGGCCAGGTACCGGGCAGGACTCGGACGCCCTGGTCACTAGCGTCCGCAAGAGCGCGACCCGTCAGGAGGCTGCCCAGCGGCTGTCCCGGGTAGCCCTCACGAACGTGGCCTTTCGAAGGCTGTGCTTCCGTGGCCACTACTGCCAGTTTGTTTGTTTGTTTGTTTCCTCATAATTATGGCACTTACCCACTCTGGGGGATTGGTTGTTGTTGTGTCCTCTGCCACATGGCTCGGCCAACTACTGGCTTCTTCCTTTTCCTTTCTTTTTTTTTTTTTTGCCGCCACCACCACCCGCTCCCTTTTTGTTCGCAAAGTGTTGCATTCCTCGCTGCTGTTCTCGTCTTCTTTATCATTTCACAACAATTATGTTCTAATTACACATTGTGAGATATTTGTGCCCACGCGCTGACAAATAGATCACGTGTTCACGGTTTGGAGGTGGTATCGCTAAACGTGCAATTACTGTCAGCGCTGCGATGCCTTCTCGTCTCAAATGTAAGTTAGTAAAAGGGGGCGGGGTGTGGTTATCTGCGTTGTTATAATGAAAACGTTTTTTCCCCCACAGTTGCGCCTATATGGTCACGGAAGTTAACGACACGCCATTGAAACATCTTTGACGAACCGTCACGCAAAATTTATGAGGCAGGGCAGACAGATTCTCCCTTTAGCTCGAAACGCGCCTCCAACCGACGCGCTCCACACAATGCACGCGAGATTCGTCCTTACATTGCGTGCGTGCGCGTGCAGTATACATATGCCACGTCACAACTGATTCTGAACGGGACCAAATTTGCATACAGCATACCAGTACACGCTGCTTTCTCACGGATGCAGTCGCTTACGAAACCACATTGTGTGGGTTGTGCCTGCACGTACGTGACATCGTATCGGTCGCGTCCAGAAAGGAAATGCGAACAAAAAAAAAACACAAACAAACCGCAGAGCGCGAAGGAATAGCGGTGAAAATGGAATGTCAGACAAAGTCCGGGTCACACAGGAGGAATTCTCAGGACCGGATTCCCGTGGGTATTTACGTGAAAGGGGCCGAGCTCCCCACTGCACAACGTTCTCTTTTACCGTTCAGTTCTCACCGGCGAGGCATAGTTATTACCGGGTGTACACGTATACAAACAGCGCCGTTGAAACCCGTTACGTGAAAACCGCGTGCTCCTTCACTTTCTGTACCGGCCGCTTCCTGGTTTGTCATCTAACGAACCACTCTCGTTCATTCCCGCGTAAAAAAAAAAAAAAAATAAAAGAAAGAAACGCGCTCGCTAGCGTGCAGGCACGCTTCATAACTCGCACGAATGCGTGGATCGTCACCTTTTTTTTTTCTTTTCCTTTTTTAATGCCTGGTCTGGCGTCGCCAGTCGGCATCGTAGAAAAATCGTCGGCATTGTGGAAACCACTAGAAAAAAAATCGCCTAAAAATAGTTACGTATGATTTCCTTATCCTTACTGTGGTAGTCCTCAGAATGTACCGTTAGAAGCCGCAGATTTATTTTTATTATTTATACGGGGTGGCATACCTCTGCAGAAACTGAGGTTTAACAAAGAAACTCGAGAAGAAGTTAGGGACTACGCAATGCGCAATGGAACGGAACGTGATAAGCGCAACATTAAGAGATAGGAAACGAACCAGGGTTGATGAGGTAACAAACCAGAATTGCCGATGCTATAGTTGAAATCAAGAAAGGGGGTGGGGGGTGGGAGATGTACATGAGGTCACATGATGCATAGGACAGATAAGCGAGAATTCGAGCAGGGCGTTAACGTACGTCATCTTGTCGTAATATTTTCGCATATTGATTACTGTGCTTTAGTTTTTCACTGTGCTGGCTGCACAAACGAAGACGGCGGCGGCCTCTATGACGTCAGTGCAATACCCCCTACAGAGGTGGTAATGTCCACGCAGGAGACGCGTGAAAGAAAGGGAAAACCGACCGGCCGCGGCCACGCATCTGCCACGCCGCCTGCGCGGAGCCCTGACAGGTATAATACGCGCCAGCAGCCGCGTTGCGTGGAGGCCTGCAAACCGACACGCTGCTGCTGCTGCAGTCGTCCACTCGACGAGCACACGACGCATACTCTGCGCAACCTGCCACCGCGTAAGGATTCTAGGTCGTTGCTTGCCGGCCACTGCATAACCGCGGCACGCATTGGAGAGAGTGAGCGAGCTACGGGAACGGCAAACGAGACTGCATGAGGAACGCTATGCATGCCGCCGCATCTGCATCGGGAAACCACTCGCCGCGCGAGTAGGAGACGCCGCCGAAGCTTATTTGTGTGGCGCGAGTGACTGGACGGGATCATTAGAAGAGGGATGTGCAGTGCGCAGAGAAATGCTTGTCAAGAGGTGCGCGTGCGTTAGTGATGGCATGCTTAGGCGTGAGCAGGGTTCCCCCTTAGGAGGGGGAACCCTGCTCACCGCAGCCCTCCTTCCCCATCTCCCCGTTGGTCGAGTGCAATAGACAACATGTTTCACAATGGATGAATAAAAAAATGAAAATGAAGCAATGACGGGCTGCTCACAATGGCCTGCCAACGGTGTTAATTCTTACACCGTGGGCCTGCTTTTGGTGTTTGGCTTTCCCGGACTAAATATGGGAAGCAAACAGCTTTTGTAACGCAACATCAGGCGCCTTCGGTCACCATTTTCGTCAAAGACCTGCGTGGCCGTAACCCTGCTGTTTAAGCTATGACGGGACAGGTCAGGACAGAGTAAGCGTATGGGACAGACTTTGCGCCCCTCCGCCTTCTTAGGTAATTATGGGGCGCCCCCCCCCCCCCCCCTCCACCCTCCCGTGTGCAAGCCTATGATGGCTTGTCATAACAGGCACATGCAAAGCGAGGGAAGGGGCGCCCGCGCGCTGCTGTACAGGGTGTTATACCGGAGCCTTCGGTGTTTACAAGAACACGCCCGTTGAGGTTGAGCTTGAACGTGTGTGACCGTGTTTCTTCTTTTTTTTTTTTGTACGAAGGTTGGGTGTAAACACCGTGACCACGCGAAAGGGTTGCACGTCGCTGTCAACGTTTTGATGTCCTCGTTGGCAGCGCGAGAATTACTCTAACCTGAAGGGGTCAAAGTATGTTGTTGCCCGTGGACGGTGGTTGTTCGGGAGGTCAAAAAGTCAGAATTCGTGACAGGCGCCGTGGAGCGCGGCTGCGGTGTATGTGTGTGTTTCGATACGTAACAACACGTTGTCGGTTCAGCTAAATCGGTAAAAAGAGAAAGGAGGCAACGCATTGTGACATGTAACGGCCGATCGTTAAAAATAAATATTAAAGAAATAACGAAGGGGGTTGGGTGGAAAAGGGGGAACAATCTCTGCACGAGATTCAGAGAACGGTATTTCTGACGCGTACCCAGCCACTGCGTTGACATTCACGTCACTGGCATGGTCAAGGGGAAGGGGTAGGGAGGGGGGTTCATCCCCTCCCCCGTATTTTTTTTTTATTTTGCATGTATATATACACGCACACAAACAAACGCACTCACGGACATACATAAAGTATTATCGAACCCCCTCCCCCCCCCCCCACCCCAACAATATTGGCATAACCGTGGAAATAGCGAAAACATTTTTTTTTTGGTGACACAAGAACCAGGAAGCGATTTAACTAAATCTTCTCTGTCAGCACTTCCTTATATATAGACCTGCGCATTTGCGTGTGTGTGTGCTTTAGTAAAATATCAATGTCGCTTGGAGACTATCTATTGTATGAAAGCGTAGAAAAAGATTTTTGTATTTATTTCTATTGCGAAGTAGTCGTCAGGCGATGTGAACCTTGAAGTGATAAAATGAAGAGGCAGAAAGCAACTGTCCCATGAGCTAATAACTGTCAGTAAAGTTCGTTATCGCGGAAACGCTCTCAATCTACAACGTCAACTCAACTTCGTTTGCACGTTCAACAATTTATTCTGCACAATGAAGCCGGCGATGCAGTAGTTGTCAATTCCATCTATAAAAGGAAGTCACTTAAAGGCGTCGCTAAGACACTAAGGCCGTTGCAGTACGAATGACTACTACTACTACTACTACTACTACTACTACTACTACTACTACTACTACTACTACTACTACTACTACTATTACTACTACACACCAACTGTGCTGCTGTTACTACTGCTGCTACTACTACTACTACTACACACCAACTATGCTGCTGTTGCTACTACTACTACTACTACTACTACTACTACTACTACTACTACTACTACTACTACTACACGCCAACCATACTACTACTACTACAACTACACACCAACTATACTGTTGCTACTACTACTACTACTACTGCTACTACACACCAGCTATACTACTACTACTACTACTACTACTACTACAACACACCAACTATACTGCTACTACTACTACACACCAACTATACTACTACTACTACTACTACTACTACTACACACCAACTATACTACTACTACTACAACTACACACCAACTATATTGCTGCTACTACTACTACTACTACTACTACTACTACTACTACTCTTATATATAGCCACAACGACGAGAAATAGACAAACCCCGAGAAACACGCAAGAGGAAAGAGAACTCTGATTACAGGACGAGCAGCCATAACAACGGTTCATTCGCCTGACTCCAACAAGAAAGAGAAACGTTAATCCGGATTTCCATCGAGCATATGTTCTAAACGCGGGTATGCGTGCTTTATTCGCTCGTGTTCTGCAGAAAACTTGCATGAACTCAAAGAAAAAAAAAAGAAAGGAAAGAAAGTTAACAAGAAAAAATAAAGAACGAGACAGAAAAAGCAAAGGTGTGCGAAGCCGCGCCGAGTGGAGATCTCCGAGGCAAGATAAACCTCTTGACCTCGAAATTAGAACAGCTCGCTCGCTGCGCGGGGTCCCAGTGAGATCGCGTCGCGATAATTTGCCATACAACAGAGAGACTGCTCGGCTCCTCATCCTCCTAAATTCCCGGCAGGCGCTAGCGGCATCCACGCCGACGACTACACAACGCGCCATCTCCGCTTCTTCAGAAGTGAATCCACTGAACGCGTGAAAGTACATCAGCGTAAGAAAGACGTCTATCTTCTTCTTCATCGTCTGCTCTTTCTTTTCGACAGGCCCATGTGCGGGTTACGTGCCATCTTCTTCCCCACTCGATATCAGTCCCCCATCGATCACCACCGCTGCTTTTGTTCCTCGCATGCGTGTCCTACACGAATACTCAACGTTCATAAAGAAGAAGAACGCGTTCAGGGCGCTGGATGTTACCAGCTGCCGCGCTAATCCTTGCGTTGCACAGAACCATTGACCAGCCTGACAGCCGTTTCGTGTTTCTTTCCTTTGTTTTTTCTTCGTGCTTGCACGTATCGGTCGTCCGCAAGAGTTGGGGCGTCGGTGGCTCACGCGGTGCCGTGGCCGTTGTATCGTCATCGGCCAAGCCTGCTCGCCCGCCTAATGGTGTTCTAAGTAGTGCCTTCGTGAGGCTATGTACCCCGATTGAGGAAGCGCGCCTGAGCGCCGTGTAGTCGTTCGGGCGGTTACCTTATCCTAAAGTGAGTACGGGTACGTACGCGCTGTAGCGTTCCCGCCTGCCGAAAAGGGGCGTAGTATACCATAATTTCGTGAGCGCGTCCACACCAACAGGTGCACGCCTTCGTGCCTAATGTGAAGGCAAAGTATTGCCCAGTTCCGGCTGATGTACGATCTGTGAGAGTGATCCGGGCCTTTTGGGAGAAGAAACGGACGATTTAGAAAAGGACGCACAGTGGGGTGGACGACGTTGTATATCCGTTCTAATATAACCATAGAGTGCATTCGTCTTTTTTCTTTTCGTACTTGAAAACGATCCTTGAACGGAAAAGCTAGAGATGCGTGTGCCTGGTCTGATTCCATACGACTCTTTGCCGATTCCTAATGCAGATACGTGCCATTCTAGCTGAGAAAACAAACAAACAAACGAACAAAAGTAGAGTTGAGTTGAATAAACTTTATTTGTCCAACGGTTATTGCTAATGGTGCCCGGGGCTAGGCTGCCAGGAGTCCATCGTTCGAGGAACGTCTTCCGATGTCCCCTGCGATGGCCCTGGCCCGCTGGGCGGCCCACTGCTGGTCTTTCGAGGGCCTCGTTGCCATCGCTCAGCGAGGCGCCCCGCTTCAGAGGGTCCTGATGTTGTCTCCCTCCTTCATCTCGATCTTTCTTCGCACTCTCAAAGCACATGGGTCATATCGCACCGCTCGTGCTCGCACCACGGGCAGCCAGGCGACGGCTGCAGCGAGGGCCACAGGCGGTGCAGGGGGTAGGGATTGGTGAAAGTGCCCGTCTGCATGCAGCCCCTTCAGGTCGACCGCATGGGACCTGTCCAGCCAAAAAACACTGTCAACGCGTAATTATATCCTATTTCGGAAGGTAGCACCCAGCAAAAAAGTGTTTCACGAGGCTAAATGTTGAGTTGTTAGGGCCATTTATACACATGTGATACCGTGAAGCCAGTCATTACATGTAATAATTATTTAAATATTAAAACAAACTCTGGCTGCTCTCTCTCAAGCTCATGAATACGCCCTCGGTCAGATTTTATAACTTCTTTTTATCGAAAAAAGAATTTACGCATTATCATGATGGTTCAGGCTATACATCGTAGAATGATGTACAAAATGGTCACGTATTCGAGAGCGTATGTAATAGCTAGAATAGTCTGACTTTAATCCGAAACAGGTGCAAAGAGAAGTATTTGGTGAAGTTTGAGCTGTTTACTACAACAAAATGAACAAGCGAGGATGTCGATCCCGTCTTCAACAGTTCGTATGGCGTCATCACAACAGGTCGTCTCAAGTAGCAGTAATCTGCTCGACTCCATCTTTCAACATAAAATCAAACATCTCCTCTGCACTCTCGTGCAATGTTATTAAAATACGGCAGTTTGTTTCCCGTATGTGCATAAGTTTGGATATTGTCGTTTTCGAGTATATTATTGTCACTGCATGAATTTAACGCATGAAAATCATATTTTACAACATTGAAACACCAATCTATCTTCAATTCGGGCTCGTCAGCCATATGCAGTACGCAGCCAGCTGCGCTGCATAGCAGCCTAGCAATGCACAGAAGCAAATCACTTGCACGTACGCCAATCGACGTCCTCATATGAGGCGGTAACTATACACAAACGTTGTTCGACAAACCGATATAGCCCCGAGAGACAGACAACCTTACGCCTGTGAGTATGCGCCAGCGTGGCCGCAACCCTGTTCGTAATAGGCATACGCGATACATACATACATACTAGCGGCACGTTTCGCTCTTATTTTCGCAATCGACACTCTCGTCGTGCCGATAACGAAAGCGGCAAGCTCCATGCAGACACGGTGACGTGACATACACGACGCTGACAGCCCCCTCGTCGTGAGCCTCGCTTCATCTGTATAACCAGTGCTGTCCGCACATTCACCTCTAGCATCTCTTTGAGTGACAGCGCGCGCAGCGGCGAGAAAGTAGAGCCATGGCCGCCACGGGTCGGCAACTCCTACACTCAGTTCCAGCGCCGTGCGCTCGCGTTCGTGCGACGTAGCAATGAGCAACGGTTGCTACGTCTTGAGCCTCCGTCACGGAGCGCTGACCCCTCTCCCTCTCCCTTACTCCCCCGCCTCCACACTTAGTGCTATGAGGCCATTACGTAAACTTCCCTGTTGTATACTTCTATATCAGCTCGGCGTTGTTTCAACTCGCAGAGACGCGTAGTGGCGTGAGTGGGAATCACGTGATGCAGTACTATACACAGAGGCACACGCTTGCCGGCCGTGAAAGATTCGTGGTGTACGAATTGAGAACTCGAGTGTGTGGCTTACGTACAGGTCGCTTCGTGCTAGTGTATGCTACACGAATTCGGTAGCCCGACTCGAAAAATAAGGGGCCGCCGCATAACATGACGTAAGGAAATGGCAGGTATAATGTGTACGTATTTACGTATGCGGGAGCATCTGTTGCATGTTTGCGTGTGTTTTCAAAGCATCGTGCGCCGCGGCTGTGTAAACACTGATGCGGTCTCTCTTCGGTTTGTCATTGTGTACGATGCAGATCACTCTTTCCCTGATGCGCCGCGATCACGTTTGCGAAGCATAAGGAATATAAGGGAAACAATGGGGGGTAAGTTGTATTCGTTTGTTTTCATTACGTAAGTCGCTCAAGCGGCTTTTCGAACGAAAGCGCGGCCGAATTTAACTACATATTCTGCGTGTGTTTTTATTCCGTGCATGTGTTGCGGATTCCACCGATGATGCCGGACTCTCATGGCTTCCTTTTAAGGCGAAAGCCTTAGATGCCTCATCAAAAGCGAAAAGTGACCGGCGTCCTTCGTCGGCGTCCCGCGTCGGCGGCGTCAACACGAGTGACTGCAAAAATCATCACGTGAGGGACGTCCCCATCACGTCACAGGATCGCCAAAATGTGAGACGTCATTGTGACGTAATCGCGACGTCATAGTGACCTCACATGATGTAGCGTCACATGATGACTCCATCACATGACATTTTAGCTTGCTCATAGGTGGGCCGATCACGGAGGCAGCGCAAGATCAGGTGAGGCGCCTCCGATCCTGGAGGCAATGCAAAACCACGTTAGCTGCAGAAAGCTTTTGGAGGATGGCGTTGCAGTATCAATACATTGACTAAGAAGAAAAAGAAGATTGCTTTTGCCCTCCAGTCGTCTTAGCTGAGTGCATAAGGGACCCTCTGAGTTCTTTATTTCTTTATTTATTTTACGCGGAATATTCAACGCCAACACGCACAAAAACACGAAAGGCACAAGTACACCAATGATCCCCAACAAAAACGCCTTGCTCACTGATGGCTTTTGTTTACACTCTTCTTCTCTTCCTTTATCTTTCATTCGTTTTCTTCTCCTCCTCCAGGTTAGAGTAACAAATCGGATTTTGCAATCTGTTTAACACCCCTGCGCTTCCCTGATTCTATCTCTCTCTTTCTCTCATCTATGCAGCAAAAGTTGAAGGTTCGGGGAAAGACAATGAACGCTTGCGATTGTACAATCTTGAGAAGAAGTATAGTGGGCGTACAGCAGGAATACAAGCGATCACGCCCGTGTATTGGTGGTTGGTGTCGAAGCCTGCTGATCCTTACGCAACAGAAAGCGACATAAATCTTAAATGTCGCGGAAATCTGCAGTGTGAACTGCAGACCACCTTTGAGCGTGATGACGACCCTTGATACCATTATGGGTCAGCGAAGTTGAGAGGACGTCATCAGCTCTCTTCTTGAAGATCAGTTCTCTATATGGGCAAATCAAGGTAGGAAGAGGAGGAGGAGATGTAAAGACAGTGTTGAAGGCTTGCGGTATCGAATGGGCGGCTGTCCATGCCACTTGGCCTAGAATGGCGTGGCTTCACGCAGCGTACGCCTGCTACTTGCAGTAAGTTTCAAACACTAAACAAGGACAGGGAATAAACAGAGGAGCGTCACGGCACTCACTTCCTCGGTCTCTTCTCTCGCTGAGTCTAGCGAACAAGCACCATCTTATTAAACTACTCTTAGGGAGCCGGCCACCAGCCACCATATCGAGACGGAAGGAAGCCCTATTCTGTAGATTGAGAATAGGATGTATTTACGCTACGTACAATCACCCGTGAACCGCCAACCCTGTCATTACTGTGTGTGTGGGATGGGGGGGGGGGGGGGTTGCACTGACTGTGCTTCGCGTCTTATTAGAATGGGAGCAGTTATAGCACTGAAAGGAAAAAAGCATTTAAGAAAACGTATTGGGAGAACATTCCCTTTCACCCTTCTATGTATTTAGGCAATACTGACCCAATTCTCGATCATATATCAGTTCTAAAGTTTTTAGAAGACGCCAGAGCATTGCATGCTATTATGCCAGAGACACGCATCACATTGTGTTCAAGAGGATGCTGCTAGGGTTGGGGTCTCAACTCAAACACGCAGTCCGGTCCACACATGACTGTCTTCGTCCCATTTTCTTTTAAATTTTCTTAACAAGTATGTTCATGAGCTACACAGACGTGACTGATGTAGAGCATTCTTTTCGTGAGGCATCCCATCCGGGCACCATGTGTTAAAACACAACCATGGAACAAAAACTCTTCTATTTCAGAATCGACGTCCAGATTTCGCTCACTCTGGAGATCAATGTCTAGATGACTTTAAAACCTGACGCTGAATCCCCTTCAAAACTGACCCATATAGGAGATTTGGAAAAGGCCTTCTTCCAAATGGCAACGGTAGCTGACATATTGCTCAAACCGAACGATGCAAAAACGTCATGTCATGACGTCATCATGACGCCACAGATCGCCACATTTGTGACGTCACTATGAAGCCACACAACGTGGTATCAATGATGACGTGATCACACGACATCCTAGCTTGGTCAAAGGTGGGTCGATCCACTTCAAACGCACATAGACATGTGCGCCGGACCCAAAGTCACCGGCGGCGGCGCGGCACGGGGGGGGGGGGGGTCGAAGCAGTGAATGCGATAAGTACACGCCGTAATGTTACATGAACGAGGGCTAGCAGCTAACTCTTTTTGATACGATCTCACTGAACTCTACAAAACGCTGGTGTATGGCAATACGGCCGCTCCCGGGAGAGAAGCGGTTTTCGGTCAGTTTGTCCTATCAGTGGTCCGAGCACGAAGCAGTGAGCTCGCATCGCTCACAGCGCGTAGAAGGTATACAAGCCGCTCGCTGGGGGATGTCTGCCCAAATAGCGCGCATGCCAGCGCTCTCGACCGCGCCCTTATACGCAGTCCCTCTCGCCATTCCTTCCTGCTCCTTCGCCCAGCAAATGACGGGCGGGGCGTTTCCTTCTGCTTAAGGAACAATCGACAGCAGGCCTCGCACGCGGTTTGATGTTATTCTGTGTGACGGAGATGGCCAGCTTGTTTCATCTTTGCTTTAGCCATGTTCCTTGCCAACGCTCGCGAGCTTTTACTCGCGTGTCGAACATACAATGCGCGGAGCGATGTTATCGATTTAAAGTTTATACGGAACATGACGGCAACGGTGAACACCTGTCTTGAGTGTCCATACAATTGCTAACGCAATAAAAAATATACAAAAAACCGTCGAAGCGGGCTCGCCTTTTACCTGGAAAGCTGCATCGTCTCCGCTGTAGAGAGTGCGTCCGTTGGAATAATCATATAATCAGGCGCCTTTTCCATTGGTTTCGTTCTCGCCTTCAATACCCTTCTTACAGAGGGCATCTCCTCGCCACTTATTTCTTCATAAAGCACGCGTACAATGTCTGCATTAAGCGTTGCAGAGCGTAACAGACAGTCTGTTATCTCTGCATGCGCGGTCGCAAACGCACAAAATGGAGGAAATCAGTCAATCGCGCACGATAGTCGTGCGATAAAAGCAAGAGCGGGTGGGCGGCTGCATAGCAAAGCAGTATGGGAGACAATTCACAGCTGTTATTTCTCGTATATGGACCAGTCGAGAGTATGTACCCTGATGATGTCACGTGAATCATTGTTATGGCATCACGAAGTGCACCAAAATACAAGAAACGCCAAGCGAGAATAACGCGCTCGTTGTTTTTGGTTTTTGCTGTATTTTCAGAGGCTGTTAGGGGCCCTTTATAAAAAAAGGGCGTGCAAACACGGACACAGGTGAGTAGTCAAGACACCAGAAACGCCGCTAACAACTGAAAAATCATACAGCGGCGGAACCGAAGGTAGACACAAATATTTATCTGCGAATTCGCACGCAAGAGGCCATACCTATGAATCAAGTGCGAGTAGTGGTCTACGTTAGAGATAGCTGTTCACTCTATGGACTTTTCTCTTGTGTCCGTGTTTCCACGTCATGTCTTCTTAACATGAATATCTAACTAGCTCAGCTATATTCTAAGTTTGCCATTCTCTTTACTTCTGTATTTATTTATCGATTTACTCGAGTAAGAATGAAAGGAAAAAGTGTACTAACGCACCGAGAGATATATATTACTTATCTATTTTATTTATTTATGCACAGTGTACTAGGTCCAAGACTCCGAGAATATGCTATCCAGCGAGTTGAGTCGTCGCCCTTTAAGGCTGGAGGACGCGGCAGCGTTAAGGTCAGGCAATACTCCTGATATTTCTGGAGAAGACAAAGATACTACAACTTCTGGGGAGCTATTCTCAATGCGTTCATCCAAAGGAGATGTCCACAGTCTATTTCGGCAGAGCGCATTCAGTGATTCGAAAAAGCGGTGAGCCGATGTCCCCCCGCTCTTGACCGCGTCGCCGCACCGAACCCGACAGCACATTCCTAGCGTAAGAGGAGAGTGGACGAAATGCACAGAAACAGGAACTTTTCAAGTCTGAATTTGCATATGAATGTGTCCCAGATATTTGACAACGATGCAGGGTATGCGTATCGACCTTACAGCTGCGTTAGAGGAGCGGCCGCATTAAACCTAAATCGATGGCTAACACGATCAAAAGACATGGGCACCGAAAATCGTATCTATGAGGGCTGCGTTCGTTGCATTGAAGCACATTCCGTCCCTATGATTTGTGTCGAGGGTGTTTGAAAGCTTCGTGATGTCATGATGGCGCTGCAGAAGAAGAACCGGAAACAGGGCGCGCTTCTCGCCGAGCTCCCGCTATTCAGCGGCCGCTGAAATGGACAGTTCATTACATGGACACATCGAGAAGAGCTCCTCCGGCGAAGTGCTGTATTTTATTTCCAGATTCCCCATTCGAATTAAAAGAAAAGACTAACGGCGGCGCGCCGCAGTTATTGCGCGGCGGCGGCGGCGCACACCTCTAAACCCACGTGAGGTGCAAAAAGCTTGCAGTGCACCCGACCTCGGAGGCAGTGAAAAAATCACAGCATATCCACGGAGTGAATGATGATGAGTGGGCGAAGCTGCGGAGGTTCATCGGTAAACCGTGAATCTTCCGTGAATTGTGCCCAGTACATCATCACCGACGTGAGATCGGGCGCGTTTATACTAAAGGTTCGATGAGTTATGACGACTTGCAGCTCACTTTAACTTTACATGTACGCTGTGAATTTTCATTGTTTAGAAAACCATTGCTTTAGAAAAATCTGGCGTCTTTCGTTAAGCAGCTGGCGTCTTTTCGTTTTGCTTTAGAAACATCTGGCGTTCGTTCGTTTTGCTTTTACAAAACATCTGGCGTCTTTCGTTGGTTTATTTCATCAATCAACGGCGTTTTGAACAAAATTTTTATTGTTTAATCACGCACAGGAGAAATCTCACCAGGCACTACCTTGGAGGTAAACAATGGCTGCTAATGGGAATGAGAGACAGAAGAAGTCGGCTTTTAGTTAACGCGCACGCTGCGAATTTTTTATTGTTCAACAACGCACAGGAAAAATCTCCCACCGGCACCACCTTGGAGGTCAAAGCGTAAGACTTGTTACGGACTACGACGACGACTACGAGGGACGAACGGGTGCCGCCTTAAGGAGCTTCGCCCCTAAAATCACGCTAGGTGCAGAATGCATGCCATTGGCTTCACTGCTGTGCACTGTAATTCACAATGTAAATAATGAGTGCAATGTGGCCTCTGTTCTATTACGAAAGAGCCGCACGTACCTTTCGTTCGTAACGTTTCTCGAAGCGGTGTGTAAATAAAGCAGTGTTGGCCATTGCCTATTTTTCAAACCTCCGTGACAGACCTGACTTTTTACTGAAATCTGACAAGTTATTTAACCAACCATCGTTCAAGCCATATTCGTTCTCGCAAGTTTTTAAGAACTACGCTCGAAACGAAGGTCTCTTAACCTGCTATGTTTTGTGATATCACGCACTGATATATCTATGACGTCACTGCGCCGCGTCTGCGGTCTGCATGCGCTCACAGAGTGTTGGCTCGTCGAAAACACCAAGAAATCTGAAAGAAAACCGGAGCAGAAATTCTCTGCTGGGCAAGTGCCAGGCAATGAGTAGGCATTATTTGTAATTACCGTTGTAACTCGGTTTAACTAGGTGATCAACTCGCTCAAATTATTTCGTTAAATGGCGTGCAATTGAGAAATAAATTTTAAGTCCTTTGAAATCTACAAATGTAACGTAGAGACGCGCAAAGGCTACGATGGCATTGTTTCTGCTCTAACCCACGCCTGCGCGTGTGAAAAGTCCGGCGGGGTCGGCCTGAGGGCGGCCAGCACATGGAGCCTCTGATGTCGTCCAGAGATCAGGACACCCTGTCTGGGCGATGCAGGCAGGGTAGACGGTCACGTGAAGCTATGAGAGGCTTACCGATATGCGAAGACGCGGAGAAAGAATCCGGTGATCGTGCGAGCAAGCCGAGCGACAAACGTGCGAGGACACTATCAGTGCTACCTGTCGCATGAACCATGGAACAACGAAAGCATTCACCGTCGCCCCCAGCCGGTAGGTAAGAGCGCTACCGACTTCCGAGTGCGATGTTACGTGCAAGGGGACAGTAGTCGCGCGCGATATGAGCGTTATCGCGCGAGCGTCGACCGGCCTAACTTCCCAGGGGCCTAGCGGCACCTTTAGGAACAGTGAAAATCAAGATTACGCATTCTTGTCTCCCTCGTTGGCTGTTCCATGCTACAGCAATCGCCTCTACGACGAGCTCTACGTCCTTTCTCTTTATTTTAATCTTTCCATTCGTTGCGATCAAGTGTTTACTTCGTTGGCTCTTATCTCCGCGGACGATACAAAGTTGCTGGGAAAGATCTGGTAAAGCTGGTGCTTCGCGCTGCTTCGTTTGAACGGTTTGCTAAGTTGAACAAAATAAATCGCGTTGTCATAAAAAAGAAGAAATGAAAATGCGTCTTCCTCAGACGGGATAGATCGCAGCTTAAGGAACAGCGAAAAGAGTGAGTGAAGCTTGCCTGATACCTCCCTCTCCTCGAAAGAGGATTCTGGGCTGTGGCGCTGTTGTAGTTCTTGGTCTAAAGTCCCTGGATATTCTTGGGAAAGTACCGTCCTTCTTTTAACCGAGCCGCCACGCCGAGCACCCTCCTCTCCCGCCTTCCACCTCCCCACTTCACGGGCCGTCGCCTGGGAAACGCGCGCGTTATCTGCATGACACAGCATTCTTGATAGGAAAGTGGCGCGAGCCGGGTTATAGGGCCGGCGCCCGCACGGTGGTCGTTTGGGAGAGGAGATGGATACGGTTTGGACACTTGGGAGAGGAGAGTTGGACACTTGAGAGAGGATATGGAGGAGAGTGTCGCTACTTTCTATATATCAAGGGACTTTATCTTGGTCGACGCTCGCGCGATCACCTTCTAATCGCGCTCGACAGTACGGTGTGCTGCCTCGTCTAAATGAAGGTAGCGCCGAGACTTGGTGGGCGCCTATATGTTTTGACGCGATTGCGTTAGAGCGCACGCTCGAAGAAAACCGGTCTCCATCAAAATTAAAAGGAGCTCGCCGCTGCTTTACTCAGTTATTTCAGGAAAAATTTCGTTAAATCGGGTTTGGCGGTCAAGTTACTTCGTTAATTCGGGTTGATGACAACACTGTGCCCAATGGGTACTTACCGGGGAACGGAAATGTCTTCATTAAACCAAGAACTTCGTAAAGTCTGATTTGGTTAGATCGAGTTTTAAATGTACATACCAACATGTGGCAACTCTGGCCGCCCACATTAGCCATCATATCCAACACTAGTCAGCAACATTAGCCGTTGTTTAGCCAGCACAAGCCGACAGTACCCATTATTCAGCCACCATTAGCTGACATTAACCAGTGCTAACTACTCCATAACTCCTGCAGTAACTACTGCAGTAACTACTGTATTAATAATTGTTGAAGTTTAACGTCCCAAAACCACGATTTGATTATGAGAGACGCCGTAGTGGAGGGCTCCGGAAATTTTGACCATCTGGTGTTCTTTAACGTCCACCTTAATTTATAAGTACACGGGCCTGAAGCATTTTCGCCTCCATCGAAAATGCGGCCGCCGCGGCCGGTATTCGATCCCGCGACCGCAGTAACTACTGCATTACCACCGCCCTAATGGGGCCGTTCTGGCCAGGTGCGGATAGTGTCATATTAAACACGTATACGTCAGGTGCTAGTAGTTGACGAGTAGACGGGATAGGCCAGGGCCCCTGTCTACGTTCACCCTTCTGCACAAGTTTCAGGGTCAGCCCACTTATTGTAACGCGATACGTTACAAAGGGATGGACAGCATAGGCGTGCGCGGGGAGCAGGGGGTCCCCGTAAATCATCTAACGGGGGCGCCAAGTCAGCCCCACATGTTTACTGAATCGTACCTCTCCTGTCACTTTAACGTTCAGGGTTCAGGCCATGCAGGTTTCTATAACGATGATGCCGGCCGAGGACCCCTGATGTCGCATTGCAACAACAGTTCCCATTTTTAACTCCGGAAAGCCGAGCACCAAAGGCAGGTTGTGGGGATCAGCACGTCGATGACTCAAATTTCATTTGGATCAATTGCGAAGCTTATTTTCTTTAGGACTAGTCCAGGGAGGAGGGGGGGGGGGCTGCAAAACAATGTGCACCCCCCCCCCTCCCACTTGCACATGCCTATGATGGGCAGACAGATGGAGACACAAGTAGTAGCCCTGTATAATGCTTACACATCAAAATCCTCGCTATCAACCAATCAGATGCTCGCGTTGCATCTAAAGACTTCACGTGAATTTGTATCGCGCTTGCAAATGGTTCAATGTATGCGTATATATTGAACCGTTTGCTTCATTCTATTTGAACCATTGTGTCAGTGGTTACGCTACGGTGCTCGGCTGCTGAGCCGAAAGACGGGGGTTCGATTCCGGCCGCGGTCGCATTTTTGATGGAGGCTAATTGCTAGAGGCCCGTGCACTGCGCGATACTCTAGTGCCCGTTAAAGAACCTCAGGTGGTCGAAATTATCCGGAGCCCTCCTCTACGGCATCCCTGATAGACCGATTCGCTGTGGGATGTTCAGCACCATAAACCAAGCAACCAACTAATGCATAACGCCTGCTTTTATCATAAAGGAAACTAAGGCGTGTAAACACGGATACAAGAAAAGATAACAAAACAACATGAACACTTCTGTATGCGTCGAAGAAAGCTTCGAAAACTCCGATTCCTACGCATGAACGTGGGATTCTTTTCTTTTTTTTTTTACTGCAGTGTCTGGCTTCTCACTTCGACAACAGCAGAAAAACAAGGTGCGAAAACAAAGCAGTCGCGCATACGTAGACCACTACGTTTTCCTGCGCTGTATACGTGCGTAAAGTTTTACGTGACGTTTTCTTGACGTCAAAAGCGTCACTTCCGATGTGACTTTAGTCACATTATTAGCCATTGCTTAGCCATAACTAACGAACATGAGCCATTATGTAGCAATTATATAGCCAGTATTAGCTGGAACTAGCCAAAATCGACCACCATTTAACTATCGTTATTCTTTGTTTAACCAATATTAGCCACCGCCATAGTCAATACAAGTCGGTGCCGACGATTGCTGGTAGTACGCGAGCAAATACGCTACACCTGGAGCGTTATTGTGGGCACTGTCGATTTCCACCATACTGTAATCTTCAGTAATGGCGGCCTTTTCAGCCAATGAGAGCGGCCCTCTGAGCCAATCAGAGCTGACAACACGGCGAATTTGACGTCTTGGCGGTATTCCACAGTGCTCCGAATAGCACCGAGGACGCCAACGCGCACACTGTTCGCCGTTCACAAACCGCTGAGCGTATACGGCCCTCTAAGCTACGCTCTCGAGTATAAAATTGTCGCATTTCACGATTGTCAATGCACCTGTATATACAGGTCCGCCTGCTAATATGCGCACAAACACCGAGAATTTACAAGCGTATACATATCGCGACCTTTACAGACAGCCAGCCGCGAGAATATCTCCGCTGTCTTCATTTGGTTGCGACCGCATTGACGGTCGATTGCACTTCCAGCGCGTGACGCTTTATGTGTGTATTGTCGTGCCCCCATGCATGCTGTCTCAGGCTTGCTCGAGTCTGTACACGCACCTATAGCACATAATGCCCTCAGACATACTGTCATTCAAAGTAGAAAAGAAAGAAAGAAAGAAAGAAAGAAAGAAAGAAAGAAAGAAAGAAAGAAAGAAAGAAAGAAAGAAAGAAAGAAAGAAAGAAAGAAAGAAAGAAAGAAAGAAAGAAAGAAAGAAAGAAAGAAAGAAAGAAAGAAAGAAAGAAGCAATGGACAACGCCAGGCCTCAAGCGTCTGCATGGAACGTTACGATTGCCGTGGCGGGCACGTCCGTGAAACATTCGCGGTGGCGATGCTGCGGTGTTGCATACGGCGCATCTGGACACCACTATGCCACACACCGTTTCAATACTGCGCAGCACAACACAGGCGCGCGGTCGATGCGACCTGTAGTGTATAACCGTGACGTCACTGCAGAAGCGAATCGGAATGTCGCTGTGTGCGCAACCGCGGCGCGCGTAGACCATGCAGGACTGTATACATACCTCTAAAGTAATGGACCACGCGCACATATATAGACGAGTGACCTGGAAAGGTCAGGCACCGCTGCGCAGTAATCGCCGTTTCTTATTTTATTTTTGTTTTAGTTACTACTATTATCCCAGGACGAAACTCCGGCTGTGAGGACGAATGTCCCTCTCGCAATATTACCGAAACAATCGCGGTTGTTCGGCAAGGTTGGATCACGCAGCCGTTTGCGAAGTTACAATGCGTATGTTTATATATAGCCTGGATGAGTAGGGCGGAGAGTATTGCTTGTTTTTATACTCGATATGATCAAAGCATTGTATTTTATTTTACGCAAGCATGCGTGGGTTTGTTTGTTAGTTTCGTTATCTACATGCCCAGTGCCTCCGAATGAGTTGGTTTACCTACTATTCAATGGCTATTGACCGTTAGGTTATGTATGGGAGGCAACTTCAAAACCAAATATGAACGCAGAGGAGCTCAATTGCATTGTTTCGGCGCACTTGTACCTCAAACTCCCGGGCCCGTCCTTGAGGAATCGCCAACCGAATCATTGTTTTGTCTTCCCTCGCTTCGTAGAATTTGAATCCCGTAATGTATAGGCCAAACACAGTTCTTGCTTGCAAAACTATACCACTCACATCGTTATAGACTGTTGTTAACAGTCATAAACCGCAAACAAGCGTCTGTACAAAGTTTCTTGCGTACAGCGTCCCCGAAATTGTGCAGGAATCATTCGAACGTGTTCTGATAAAGTTTCGGAGTACTGTGGAACCTTGGGAAGTACGGATGTTTTTTGTTTTTGTTTTTAACAGCGAAGCCGTTACAGCCGGCCGTAATATGTTCGTGGTCACCAAAAAACTAGCATGATCAATGGGTATGTGCCACAGAAATTGGCAAAATCCCACAACTCACCACTGATCCACTAAAAAGGAAGAAGGCAACAGTTGGCCCAAGGAATGGCTGCGAAGCGACCGCGGCGAGCCACAAAAAGATAAAGAGACAGAAAAACATAGAGAGAGAGAGAGAGAGAGAGAGAGAATATAAAAATAGAAATAAAGGGAATAAAGACATAAAAAGATAGAAATACAGAGAAAGACATAGAAAGAGATAGAAAGAAGCATACACGAAAGAAAGAAAAAACAGAGAGCAAGACAGAAAGAGAAAGAAAGAGAAACAAAGAAGCAGAGAGAGAGAAAGGGAAGAAAGAAAATAAGTATAGAATATAGAGATATATAAATATAGCGAGAAAGAGAAATAGATAGAGATAGAAAGAAAGAATCAGAAATAAACAGATACAAAAATAGATACAAGAGACAGAGAGAAAGCGAAAGAAAGAGATTAAAGAAAAAAAAATAAAGTTAATCAAGGAGGGCCCCCCAGCTGCGCTCTTCCTTCAGGCTTATCACCGCTAGGGCGAATCTGACATAATTTTTGTTCCCTAAGGAGCGTAGGGCAGATCTAGGTAAAACTGTGGCGCTCACGTTTTATGGGGAGATGGCTGGACGAAAAAACGTCGACTGATTCGAAAAGCGTGTAACGAAGCTAGCCGTTCGTCTGGAACAGTGCGCGAGAAGGTATACACTGTGTATACATGACAACAATATGCACAAGTAATAGAATGAGACCGTGCATCTGCCACCATTCCATTTTCATGTGAAACAGAGTGCGTTGTCGTAATAATCAAAACTCGCAAGGTCCTTTAGGCATTCGTCTCCGACGGCTCGAAGGCCAAAGCCACCTTCTTTTTCTTTTAGGCGATGTAGTGATCCTGCCCCGCCACCCCTACGCTAGTTTTCTGCACCTAACGTGCTTATGCATTGCCTCCAGGATCGGAGGCATTGCAAGCATTCTGCAATTCAACTGCTTTTGCACTGCACCCGTGATCGGCCCACGTTTGACCAAGCGACGGTGTCATGGGATGACATCATGATGACGTCGTATGGTGACGCCATCCCGTGACGACTATTTATTTGCATCACTCGTGGTGACGCCGAGGCCGCGGGACGACGGCCGACGCCGATGGTCAATTTTCGCGTCTGATGAGGCATCTAAGGCTTTCGCCTTAATAATTATAATTATTATTATTATGACTAGCATTCTAGGCCACGGTTTCTGTAACGCGATACAGTAGCGCGCTTCGTTCCGGCAGACTACAGCGTGGGAGTTAAGACATGCGATCCATCGTTGGCAGAGCTAATTGGGAAGAAAGTCCATCTGAACTTGTCGACATTGAGTGATAATGATATCTTGGCCGGCTGTCGAATCCAAGGTAAATAAAAGAATCAGTGATGATTTAGCGGTAAATGCCTTAGCATTACCTTCAATTAAATCGTATTGTCATGATAGCCAACACTATATTGGTCAAAATTAAATTATAGTAGCCGTCACTAGCAAATGGAAGCGAACAGTCAGCCAGAATGAGCCAAGAGTAGTACCGATGATGTAAAAGTAAATGCGTTAGGCTTTACTACGAACTCGTACCCTTCTCACCAGAGATTATAAGACTCTTAAAGTAAGGCGCTGAGCCGTGCTCCGAACTTTATCAAAAATCTTTTTTGTTGTTGTTGTTTAATGCTTGTTCTGCGATGATGTTTCTAAAGCTCCGCAGCAAAGACGACAATATTTAAGATTCTGAAAGCGTTCAGTATTATTGGGAAGATGTCGTTAAGAATTTTCATCTTAGACCTCATTGCCACCCAGGGCAATTAGGATGGCCTCGCGACGTAATGTATCCTATGCTGACATTCGGTTATAGTTCCCCACAAATTTTTTTAAACGTTTTGTTCCCCAGTATCTGTATGAAAATGTACGAAAAAAATGAGTAGAGCACCATAGTGAAACGTCGTGGTCTGGACCCGGGGCAGATTTGTTTGGCTATCTCATAATTCTCGGGGTCAGAGGCATATAGCTCTCCCGTATCGAGTACTCGAAATCGTTCACATGTTTTTCTAAACTCGTAACTGCAGATTTTCGTTAGGGACAGCTTACCGCTCTTTCATTGTAGAGCCATTAGAGGTGTGCACGGGCTCCGGGTAGCCCGAAAGCCCAAGCCCGACCCGGCCCGCGGGCCGGGCTCGGGCGGGCCGACGCATTTTCACCTCGGGCCCGGGCCGGGCTCGGGCTACTTGGGAGTTTTATCGGGCCGGGCTCGTGCCCGGCGCAAAGCCCGACTCAAGCCCGAAATAAAGAGAATGAGCGGGAATTGTTTTCCAGCACGCATACAGAGCCTTTTCCGCGACCACCCTTTACCGCTTTTCCTTTCCATTCGCTACTTTAAGCAAAAGGGGAGCAGGTAAAGCACTGCCTCTGTTGCACTCCGACAAACAGAGAAGTAACACCACATGAGCTAGTGACGGCGCCACGCGACTGTTCGCGTGAGATTTAAGGTTAAATTCCATATGAGTGAAAATGCACGCGACAGCGACGAGCGCCCCGACGTAGATCGCCTTCGTACAAGCTAACGCTTGCATGGGCATACCCAGTACACGTGACGGCTTTGACGAGCGAACCTTATTGTTGCTGGCATGAGGCCGTCTACTTGTATAGCAAAAGTGCCGCGCTGTCGCAGGTATGCACTGCAAATAAAATATTTGTTGCAAGCCAAATTACCGGAAAACGATGTTTTGTTTTCGCAGCGAACCTTCAAAAAGCCGGGCCGGGCCGGGCCCGGGATTGTGTTTTCGTACGTCGGGCCGGGCCGGGCGGGCTCGCAGCCCTTTGCCGTCGGGCTCGGGCGGGCCTTCGACAAAGTCAGCGGGCCCGGGCCGGGCTCGGGCTCGGAAATACGGCCCGTGCACAGCTCTAAGAGCCATGGCTGCTCGATCAAAAAAATAATAAATAAAGAAAAGAAAAAAAATGAGGTAGAGCACGTGGTACTCTAGCAACAACAACAACAACAACAACAACAACAACAACAACAACAACAAAAACTCTCAGTGTCCCTTGTGCATACCAAAGACGATTCGAAGGCGAAAGGCATGTTCTTTTTCTTCTCGGTCGATGTGTTGGTCCTCCCTCCCCCCCCAAGCTTTCTGCACCTAACGTGGTTTTGCACGGCCTCCAGGATCGGAGGTATTGCAATATTGCTGCACCTCACATGATTTCGCACTGCCTCCGTGATCGACCCGCCTTTGACCAAGCGACGATGTCTTGTTATGCTTTCATGTGGTGAAGTCATAACGTGTTGCTGATTTTTTGCATCACTAGCTCGTGTTTACAACGACGAAGCGGAAGCCGCCGACGCTGACGGTCAATTTTCGCGTTTGATGAGGGGCATCTAAGGCTTTCGCCTTCAAATAGGTAGGACTCACACGAAGTCCCCCACTTTTCCGCATAATGTGCCTGTCAATTTTAATAAATTGAAACTAGGAGACAACTTCAAGTAGGTGAGTAGGATGCTTCCTAGATAGAACCGACGGGTTAGCCGTAGAAAAAAAAAATTAAAAAAAATAATCCTGACCCGGACGTGATTCGAACACGCAACCTTCTGATCTGGAGTCAGACGCGCTACCGTTGCGCCACCGAGTCCACTTGAAGGAGTGCTCCGAACAAACGCTGCTGTATCGCTCGGCTTTCGCTTGCTCTGTGATCCATGGGTCTTAGTTTCTCAAAGTACTGGATAAGTGGCAAGTCGTCGCAGATAGATAGATAGATAGATAGATAGATAGATAGATAGATAGATAGATAGATAGATAGATAGATAGATAGATAGATAGATAGATAGATAGATAGATAGATAGATAGATAGATAGATAGATAGATAGATAGATAGATAGATAGATAGATAGATAGATAGATAGATAGATAGATAGATAGATAGATAGATAGATAGATAGATAGATAGATAGATAGATAGATAGATAGATAGATAGATAGATAGATAGATAGATAGATAGATAGATAGATAGATAGATAGCCATCCACTACGGCGTGCCCCATAATAATATAGTAGTTTTGGCACGTAAACCCCCAAAAATTGTTTCGTTGTCCAAGCAATACTTCGCACTTAAAGTTGTTTTTGTGTCCACCTACAAACTGATTTTAGCCCTTAAGCTCGAGGGTGTTTGCCATGGGACAAGCAAACATCTTATATACGCCCACTAAGGCGTTAAACATTTAGTGTGTCATGACTGCGCGTTACTGCAACCCCCACTGCTCCGTAGTACGCGTGCGTTACTTCGTGGGGCCGGGAGTCTAACAGTGTATGTCTAACGCAAATAACCGTGTAGCTGTATTACTAAACGGATGTGATTGGTTAAAGGGTGTGATTGAAGGATAACGACGCCGAAATTACTGTTCCGCCACGGTTTCCGTTAAAGGGACACTAAAGTAAAACAATAAATTAGTTTAGACTGATAAATTATACTCCGGTTTAATAATAGATTAGAAAGCAAATATCAAAAGTATCGCTTTAAAATTTACCGCCGAAATCTTCGATGGCGACGTCACGGATTTCAAAGTGCATTTTTTTTTTCGTTTTTTGGCCGCATTGGCGCAACGAAATTTCCTGAAACCTGGCATTCTAATCCTCTGGCTCCTATACAGATGACAGTGTACTTCATTTTTACTGACTGGGAACTTTGACGCCGTCAAAATCTATGACGTCACGGAGATCTGGCGTGGGAACTTCAAGGTGGCGTCGCCACCCACGTTTTGTTTTTGCGCTTTTTCTGGCTTACCAAGCGTTTTCTCGCAGCAATCCTGGTGTTTTTGTATCGTGAAGCAGGAAATTACTAATACGAGAAAAACCGTTTTTCTCTTTAGCGTCCATTTAACCTTCCGCATTATAAAGTTCAAGTGAGGTCGACACTTGCGTACGCGTGCTCAACCTGGTCAGGCAACAACTCAGGCAACACTAACCGTTATGTTGTCGAGTCTATTCAGAACCGGCCAGCTTGTTTCATTTTTTTTTTTTCTGATTTTCATTCTCTCCATTCCTGCGTATCAAGAATCAAGGTAAAGCTTGGCTTGTTAGCGCTAATCTTTTCGCCCAAAGAAACAACACTTCCCTCTCAATATATTTTCCTACTCAAAGAAGGAGGTACATTATCTTGAGCGTACGCTTTCTCACTAGCATTTGGCTGACCACGTGTTTTCATCTACATATCTTCGGTCTTGTGCGACTTCTTGACTGGGTTAGTTTATTCCTAAGTAATCTTTTTTTCCTTGAAATTTATATATTTATTGTGACTATATTTATTGTGACTATATTTATTGTGACTATATTTATTGTGACATATATTTATTGTGACTTTTGGTTGGCATACCATGAGCGTACTTCATCTTTTAAGTTTTAGTCTTCGCTGACCCCTTTCCCTGTTTACCTCTTTCGACAACTTCTTGACACGTGTCGCTATCATCGCACGTTTTGTCGTAATCTCCTTTCTGTTGCTCTGATGCCTGCCGTAAAAGGCCTTGCGTTCGAAGCAATAAAATAGTCGCGAGTCGGGGCTGTATCTATTCGCGTTTCTGTGTGTTCCATCCATTTTATTTTTTTTTTGCGCTGCTTTATGTTTCCTAGCTATACGAACCAACTCGCCCAGGCATCCGTTTCAGAAAAATGTAACGACTACGATATCTTTCCTACAAGGCGCTTGTATTACACCATTCTATCGTCCGTCATATACGTGTCATCCTGCACCCATCATCAATACAAATTTGCTGTCCTTTTTACTCTTTTTACACTAAGAACTGGGAGCGATTGGCACCACCCACCCAGCCACCATCTCTGACGACACTAATTTCAAAAGACGCTGTAACTGATTACCTCCACTACTTTCTTAACACCTATATAATGGCCCTGAGATCACGAAAATAATAAATAAATTAATAAATAAATAAATAAATAAATAAATAAATAAATAAATAATAAATAAATAAATAAATGTTAAAAAGCTAACGACTCCGCACGGATCACACTGTCGATAACGCCACAATCTTCCTGTGACCCACTTTTTGTCTCATCTGTAGACTATAATTAAGATGGAACGCTCGTATGCCGGAAAGATGGCACGGGTTTCCTTCGCGAGAGGCCTTCCGCGTTTGTGTCACAGTATTTGTATTACGAACCTCGCCCCTTTGAAGAAATTGCAGGAACTGCACCAACGTAACCTTCTCGAAGACCGTAGCACGAACTCTTTCTTTCCCCCTCTCTCTCTCTCTACGGACGCGGAACCGCGTTGTGCGCCGGTGTTCCTTGTACAATATCGGCTGCTGCGGCTCTTGTTCGCCAGCGTCATCTCCGCGCAGAGGACGAGTACGTATAACATACTTCTCCGTCCCATACACGTATAACAGAACTTAATACAGAAGCGTCAGTCTGCGAGGCACGATGAGCACATGCCGCCGCCGCCGCCGCTCCAAAGCTTTCCATAAATACACTCCCATACCAGGAACAAGATGACCCGCCGAGGTACGAAGCGGCCGGGCCTGGGTCTGTGTGTTCGGCTGTGTGTACCTGTGCTGTTCTAAGATCATCCGAGCTTCCGAGCGAATGAGCATGCGAGCAGGAAGAGAGAGAGAGAAAAGAAGAGAGGAGGATTGTTAGAGCTCGAGCCAGTGAAGCTCAAGAGGTGTGTGTTCGCGATTCTAAACACCATCGCCAGTAAAGTTTCCTCAAATATTTACTAGAGGGAACTGCGGCGCTGCGATCGTTCAGCCACCATGGAAATGTGGGATAGTGCATGAATTTGCCTAGTTAGTCCTCGTGCTTGCAGCTTCGAACGCACTTGCAGTTTCGTTTTTTGTTATTGTGTTTTGGCTATTGTTTCGGGTAAAAGAATGGCTCGTCGTGAACTTCTTGAACCGATTTGAATTGGCCAGCCTAAAAGGGTCAATCTTCGTAGGAAGCGCAAAACTACACACAGCGACAGCAAGGGAGAAAGACACTACACAAGCGATCGATATAAGCGCCTGTATAGTGTCTTTCTTCCTTGCTGTCCCTGTGTGTAGTTTTGCGCTTCCTACGAAGATGGATCTGTACCAACTGGCCCGGTCTACTTGTTTATTAAAAGGGTCAAGGCGGTGAAGTGGGACTTTCGAACTTTTGCTGAACTTCTGGAACTTCGTCTTGCGACAAAGCGGCTGCAGGGCACACCGAGCCACACAGAGCCACAACAGAGCCGAAAGAACGAAGCTTAGGCAAATTCCTGAACTACCCATCATTCCCATGCTGGCTGAGGCACCATACGTTGCAGCTCCCATCGGACAATAGCGCCAGATTTCCCGCTGGTGCTTTGTTATTAAACTCTATGTCATCACCTTTTCTATCTCGCCGTCATTGTTTTTCCTTCGGTTATTTCTCAAAGGTACCGGTAAACGTTTAAAAAAAAAAGCAGCGACTGATCCTTATGCGCGAAGATTTTTCTGTGTAAGCATGCGCAGAAAACGTGGTAGTGTGACTTGAGCAATACTTATTGCTGGCGTATAGGCCAGCAATAAGTATTGACCTACTGCAGACCAAAATAAGACCAATATATACACCAACTATAGACCAAGGTAAGATTATACCAACTATAGTTGGTATGATGGGTTTTTAAAATCAGAATCGACTCTACATACTATGCAAACCGCACATGTAATGCAGAACGTAATACGAGGCATATGCCTCCCGTATTACTTTCAGAACCTATAATATTGTTTTCGTTTCTTTGTAGTATACTTACAACTCTGTGTCGGCCTGGCGTATACGAAAATCGTGACGTCAGATTCATTCATCTTCCTGCTCCTTTACGATGATGATGATGTTCTTTCTTATACAGCTCATACCCACACTGGGGTTAGGCCAAAAATTAGTCATATGAAATTTTAAATATTTGGAGCATTAACTAATTAAACAGAGCAGACAGCTTAATGGCTATCCTGGACAGAAATTATAATAACGGAACTAAAGTGCCACCCGACTTTTTTCTTTATCATTTTATTCTTCTTCGACTTCTTTCCGCGTTCCTGCGCTTGTCGGGTGGTGGCGGCGGCCGCAGCCCCAACGCCTTCCGAAGTGCGTGTGTACATAAATGGCCCTCCAGTCACCGAACACTTCGCGTTCGTCCGCTTTTGCGGTTTTTCATTACATTCTCAGAATGGACAAAAAGAAATGAACGAAGAAAAGGAATCGTCTTTCCATTTTCTTCGCTCGACGTCGTCGAGCAAATACCAGTTCCGTGCGGTACGGCTTTCCTGTTTCATTTTTTCGGCACGTTTTACGGGCATACCCAGGAAGCAAAAGACCCGGTGAACGGATCAGTGGGCGCATACTTCGAGCGTGGTGAACATACACCATGACAATGACAAAACGATGCTGCAGACTACGTGTACATGTGCGCGTACAAGCCAGTCATCCTCAGACATATACGGAAGAGGACGTGTGTACACTGCTGAGAGGAAGAAAGGATTTTGACTGTACGTGAACGGCTGCGGCGCGGTCGGCACATTTTTGAACGACGCACCACGTCGAAATGGTGCCCGCGCAATGTTTCGTATTCGGAAACAAAACCGTAAAAGGAAAGCTGAATATGTGTGCGTACATGAACCGCGCAGCCGATACCGGACTTTCACTTCGGTACGCTTCTACATCTTGCGGAGCCAGGATAAAGAAAGAAAGCCGAGGTGTAGTATGCGTTCTGTAAATACGCGAGCTTCTATGCATGGGGGTGGAAAGCGTCCCATCAGCGTGTACAGACGTGTTTCAGAATAGTGTGTACGCAGGGTGGTTGTTCTCGGGAAAAAAAAAAAAAAAAAACGTGACCAGGCCGACTTATGCATCCACATGCTTCTTACACGGTTGACTTGCGTACGGATAGAAATACAGTGCGATCTATCTTCGAGAGGCTTGTGGAAAACACCGATGCTCGCGATTCGACAATATTTTTTTTCGCGCACGCTTTCACGTGCCGTGCTTAGTACGCTTTCCTCGTGACCTTCGCTAGAGTGTTTTTTTTTTTTTCGGTGTTCTTGTTTCTTTTCGAGAATGCCGAAGGGGCCGGAAAGGTGGCTTCACCCTTAGCAACGCACGAGTTTTGCGGCTGTTTTAAATATAGGAACCGCCTAGGGCTGGGATTGTTGAGCGCGTTGATCGAAGATGGTTCAAAAGCGCGGCGCACGTATTCTTCCTTTATTTTTATAACTCCGCTGTGCCCGAAAAAAAAAAGAAAAAAAAGAAAGCGGATCGTTCCCGTTGAAGAAAAAAAAAACAAAGGTACGGAGATGCATCTACGCATAGTTTCAAGCGCTTTTGTTATGCCGTGCGGCATACACAATACTAAAGACGGGTTTAGCCGCGGCGTCAAGATTGAGACGTGAACGTCACGTTCTTATCGTGACGTAGAGAATGGAACGCTTCAATCTCCATCGAGCGGGTGAGGTGAGAAAAGGAGTGAGCTTTCGCCCCGTTCTCAGCACGCTCCTCGCATATTTGGAGCGACGTGCTTGTACGTCGTGCCTTGCTGTGAAGCACGTTTTCCCCCGAGACTATACGTGCCTATTTAAAGGCTGGAGCAGGGAACGGTGCGAATGTCTATAATCGGCTGTTGATAGATTTGTGGCGGGGTGATGCTCGGCTTATTCCTTTGTTTCGAGAAAAAGCGTTCGTTCGAATTAGTTCGTAACCCATGCGCTTGGTTTTCTTGGTTGTTTCGCTCGAAGCACGTTTGATAGCGCTGTAGTATGGTAACGCATAGAGTTACTGTATATGCTACCTTTTGGTACAGCATATACAGTAACTCTGACCTGCTGCAGTCAGGTGGTTTTATTTCATATTTCGCGGGCTTTCTTTAAACGTCGGAAAAAAATCACCACGCAGCACGTACGTTGCCACAAAAAAAAATAATAATAATAATAATCGGTCGTCTTGAAATGCCCTCTACAACGTAACAAAACGCACTTGACCTTAAAGTGAATAATAAATGTTTTGTATTGTTGGTCTTAGTTAAGTAATTAAGCGCAATATCAAAAATACCCTAACGAGCGCCACATTACGGCAAAATATTTGTCGTTTAATTTCATTCAGTTGAGGTTAACCATCATTTTTAAAATATTTGATTCTAGTTACGTTAGATTTACAAATCTACAAGTGGACGAGTGTTTTCACATTTCGGCCCCGTTGAAATGCAGCCGGAGTCGAACCCGCAACCTCGAGCTCAGCGGCACAATACCACGGTAAGTCGAATTAAAAAAAACATCATTTTATTAGCCGCCATAGAGGAAGACTTGAGGTGGAAATTCGGTGCTACTTGACGCCAGCTGGCAGAAGGGAATCTTACACATTCGTTGCCATGGTTACAATGAATGAAATGCAGAGAGGCTTACCGGCACTGAGCCAGGTTGATTACCCTGCACTGGGAAAGGGGTTGTTCTCTCAGATCGCAAAAGTATGCATGGTGCCCACTGAATACCCATCGAAGCGAAAGCGTGCATGGATATTTTAGACGAACGGGGATCGACGTGTCGCCAGTGTATAGGACTGGTGCAGTTAAATATTGCACACGTCTAAACACAGAACCGAGCTCTGGCGCTGATGAATTCACACGCCCATCCACTTTCACAAGTCACACGAGGTCACATGGGATTGAGATCACTCATAACTTCTTGCCGTGGCCTCCAGGGTATGACGACCTGGCCGCTTTGGGTCAGCGCTACAAAATAAGACGCCCTATGGCGACTGCAGTTCTCGTGTTTGAAGCGTTGCCTTGTCAGAAACAATCGAGGGTGTGTCCAGATAAGATCGAACACGAGGTCCCGGTCACCATTCCCGATTTTGATGAAATTTACTGTAGGTCTAGGCATTACACCCAGAACAATGGTTTCGCAGTTAGTATTGCGAAGAAAAATTCTTCTCGCCTGAAAAAAAAATATACAAATTTTGGCCGCAAAAAACACTTTTCCGCCAATTTTGCGATTTCTTAGTTTTGAGCGCACCTAGGGAAAAAACGGTGCACTTCTTCGTCACAATATTTATTCCCCTTAAAGAACAAGTGAAATACAATCTTATGAGTCTTTTATTTCCCTTGGTTGTCGAAGCACTTTTGAAGAAAAAAATCACAAACTTGGCAAATCGCACAAAATACCTTTATTTCGGGAATTTATTGCTGCATACAAGTTAAAGTGAGGATAATAAAACTCGGTACATATTAACTTTGATACTTTCGCTCTCTTTTAAAATAATTTGCTTGGTTTTATCGCGTTCTGTTTTACTTGATAAGTGGGCTGAAACGTAAGTGATTTACCAAAAACGCCGAACTTTGAAAATGGTTTTCTCAAAAAGGCCATTTTTAATTATTTTTTTAAATCTCCCTGATTGAAGTCAAGGACGTCATCTACAATTCTGCAGAAAAAAACGTTGCATTATTTTGGTTGCTAACAAGTTATAGTGCGTCAAATGTGACCATTGCAGCCTAGCGGCCGCGTCGTTCGTTATGTGCTGAAACTCGGATATAAGTTGCTAAAAATACTTGTACGTGACTTCATCACAAATCAGCAGCTCGACGCCAACAAATGCGCAGCCAGGTGTCATGGTTCAGCAAGCTTAGTCTTGCGATCAGCCGCTTGACAAACCCGCGCAGCAGCGGCCGTTCCATGCTGCGGGCGCTCACTTTACATGAGTGCCGCTTCGAATGCGGATAAGCTCCGCTTGCGCGCCAAACTACGCTCAGAGGACGAACGAGAGAAGTAATGCATCACTGTGAAAGTTAAAGGCTGTTAAGTGCTAACAAATGTCATAGTATGCAACGAAAACTCTGCCGGCAATTTCCCAGTGAGCGCCTCCAGTAGTGCGCTCATATGTTGCTTTCTCTCTTCTGATGGCCTAAAGATAATTAGTTTCATTCTATGAGCAACATATGACACAAAAGAAAGCCATTGACATCTAAAGAAAACTGTCATACGTGCTTCCGATGGTCGAACAACTCAAACTGCAGTTGTTCATCTCGTGCCAGAACACTTGTCAGCCGGCTGTGAAAAGAAGTGTGTCCAAGTCCTTTGCTTCATTAAAGAACCGCTTTTACAATGCTGTATTGTTGTGCGTCCACAGATAGAATATCCAACGCAAGTGGAGCGTTTACACGATATTTTGCGGCTTCGCGCATAACAGCAGGGAAAAAAATACATGCGTGCTGTAATGAAGGCGCTCACTGGGAAATTGCCGGCAGAGTTTTCGTTGCATATTATGACATTTGTTGGCACTTAACGGCCTTTAACTTTCACAGTGATGCATTCCTTCTCTCGTTTGTCCTCTGAGCGTAGTTTGGCGCGCAAGCAGGGCTCATCCGCAGTCGAAGTGGCACTCATGTAATATGAGTGCCCGCAGCATCGAGCGGCCGCTGCTGCGGGCTTCTCAAGCGGCTCATCGCAAGACAAAGCTTGCTGAACTATGACACCTGGCTGCGCATTTGTTGGTGTGGAGCTACTGATTTGTGATTAAGTCACGTACAAGTATTTTTAGCAACTTATATCCGAGTTTCAGCACATAACGAACGACGCGGCCGCTAGGCTGGTATGGTCACATTCGACGCACTATAACTTGTTAGCAACCAAAATAATGCAAAGTTTTTTTCTGCAGAATTGTAGATGACGTCCTTGACTTCAATCAGGGAGATTTTTAAACAAATTAAAAATGGCCTTTTTGAGAAAATCATTTTCAAAGTTCTGCGTTTTTGGTAAATCACTTAAGTTTCAGCCCACTTATCAAGTGAAACAGAACGCGATAAAACCAAGCAAATTATTTTAAAAGAGAGCGAAAGTATCAAAGTTAATATGTACCGAGTTTTATTATCCTCACTTTAACTTGTATGCAGCAATAAATTCCCGAAATAAAGGTACTTTGTGCGATTTGCCAAGTTTGTGATTTTTTTCTTCAAAAGTGCTTTGACAAGCAAGGGAAATAAAAGACTCATAAGATCGTATTTCACTTGTTCTTTAAGGGGAATAAATATTGTGACGAAGAAATCCACCGTTTTTCCCCTAGGTGCGCTCAAATTTCAGAAATCGCGAAATTGGCGGAAAAGTGTTTTTTTGCGGCCAAAATTTGTATATTTTTTTTTCAGGCGAACAAATTTTTTTTCGCAAAACCAACTGCGAAACCATTGTTCTGGGTGTAATGCCTAGACCTGCAGTAAATTTCATCAATATCGGGAATGGTGACCGGGACCTCGTGTTCGATCTTATCTGGACACACCCAAGAACTCCAATGCCTTCGAAAAGAAAGAAAGAGGGGTTGGGGGGGAGGATACATGAACAAACGAATCAAAAACAGACTTCGCATTAAAAAACCTACGAAAAGCCTTGCCCTTGCTTGTCCCGTTACCCTTAGACAAGTAAATGCTCTCTTCATCGATAAATACCTTCCTCTCTTTCTCTCTCTCTCCCTCTCACGTGACTATAAGCGCCGCAGCTTAGTTTTACGATGCCTCATAAACGAGCTCATATTTCGACCAAACTCTGCTTTCTATGTCCCTTCTTTTGTTTTGTTCAGCTTTCCTTTTCATGTCTATTCCGAAAGCTTCCACAACTGGTTGTTTCGCGAGGGGGCCACGGCGGCGCCACTTTCCCACGGCTTGCGTCAATCACTCGAAGGACAGGGTCATCGCGGTTTTGAACTCGCCCGGCCTATACGCTCTCCGTGCATGCCTGTCAACCGCGGAAGTAAGGGTCACCGCGTACACCCAAGGGACAGTAGCTTCCGCGTTAGTCACAAAATACCGAGATTATATACGATGCAGTAAAGAAACGAAGAAATGAACCCAGTATAGAATAAAGACCAGGAAAAAGAATGGAGGCGATACAACAACGAGGAAGTTCCCAATGTCACAGGAGCAGGGTCTTCGAATGTATAAGCGCCTATATATACAGCAAACCTGCAGCTTGCCGTTCCTCAACAATATACGCTGAGGTCGACAGGATCGAAGATCGTACGCAGCTACCGCGCGAGCGTCTATGCTATATATTATACGTGTTATACGTTGAGAAGCGTAGAATTTCCTACCCAATTACAACGAGGAAACCCTGCCCGCGTGACACTTCCACCTCGTCCCCGCCCCCTTTTTCTTGACGAGATGACTTTGACGGGACAGGAGTCTGAGCGACTGAGCGACTGGGCGTGTGCAATACGCGCATCGGCTGTCGATCTGAGACGAGTCGGGGTCCTGCCATTGGCACTTGAAGGTGACTGCCGTTCAGAGTGACCTGCATAATGTGCGCATTCACTGCTTCGCTGAACAATGCCGACTCTAAATTTTACCTGCTCAACGTTTGATTCAGGTCCTTACGTTAGATAGATAGATAGATAGATAGATAGATAGATAGATAGATAGATAGATAGATAGATAGATAGATAGATAGATAGATAGATAGATAGATAGATAGATAGATAGATAGATAGATAGATAGATAGATAGATAGATAGATAGATAGATAGATAGATAGATAGATAGATAGATAGATAGATAGATAGATAGATAGATAGATAGATAGATAGATAGATAGATAGATAGATAGATAGATAGATAGATAGATAGATAGATAGATAGATAGATAGATAGATAGTGTTACGAGCGGGCGTCGTTGGCCGACGCGGACTCAGGGGGTAGCGTGGAGCTGAGGGGCGGGAGTCGTACCGCAGGCCCAGGGATGTCCAGAACAGCAGGAAGCCGAGGCAGATAGACCGGCGTTGAGGAAAACTTAACAGACGTTTATTTACAACATCATAGAGGACAAGATCATCAGGACGACATCTAGTCCGATCGATCCGTCCCGAGCAGACGCTCTGCTGCTCCTTAAATACGATTCATTCCCAAGATAGGCAAACTCCTTAATCGGCAAATGTCCAATCACAAACGTGCATGCTTTTGAAGCTGCATAACTAGCAAACGTCCAATCACAAACGTGCATGCCTTTGGAGGGTCCGTCTCTTCGACACATAGGTCACCGCCCCCAGGATAGCAATGCCAGGGACCACTGCACTCTCACTCTCCACGTCCGACCAGTTCGGAAGAAATGGGGGCCAATGTCACTTCGGGGAACTGAAAATCCTTTTACGAACAAAGGCACCAGCTTTAACCAAAAACAAGCTCGTTGCAAACACGTGTTCCACGGAGGGGACCCGCGCGTAGCTGCCAGCTTCCCGCCGAAGCGCTCAGTTCAGGTAAAAGACAGCAGGTGTAGGTGTCTAACCGTTCTCCGAAATGAGGGGGGGGGAGTCCAAGAAACAGGAAAACTCGTTTGGAGACAGCTGGCCCAGGACCTTCGTATCTGCTTTGTAACAATAGATAGATAGATAGATAGATAGATAGATAGATAGATAGATAGATAGATAGATAGATAGATAGATAGATAGATAGATAGATAGATAGATAGATAGATAGATAGATAGATAGATAGATAGATAGATAGATAGATAGATAGATAGATAGATAGATAGATAGATAGATAGATAGATAGATAGATAGATAGATAGATAGATAGATAGATAGATAGATAGATAGATAGATAGATAGATAGATAGGAATAAGTAACGAAAAACAAATACATCGGTTAAGTACAACCTCGTAATTCGAAGTTCCGCCAAAGACTCTGCAGTAATGCTGGTTTATATAGCCGCCTTCATATTTCCATTGATTTCATTAAAAAAGCAAGGATGAGTATTACATATACACGTGCCTGCATTTTATTCTATACTCATTCTTGTTTCAAATGCGTTTGTATCCGCCCTTTTTATTTTTAACCGCGGTAAGGCTTGCCCTTGAGGCATAGTATTGTGCGTATGTGTCTATATAGATGTGTGCTGAGTAAGGCCAGTGCTGTGTACGAATTGAAGCAGTGTCTAGTGGAGTCTGGTGTCATGTATCCAGCGGTCACAGCTGGTCGTGTCACTGTAGCGTTCGGATTGTAAGCCTCCTCCTTTGGCACGGCTCGCTTTTGCACCTCCGCGGTGACAATGGCCGCTCCCACAATTTCCTCACAGTGATCTGGACAGTGAGGCATGTATGCTCGTCGCGCTTATAGACCAAGCTGCCCGCGGCTGGCTTCGAAGGGTCTATTTACGATCGGCTCCCTTAATGACCATCATTACGCCATCTGCCCGTCTTTCCAGTTTCATCCGCCGCCCTTCGGCTTGCCCTCAAAGTACTCACAGAGCGCCCGGTCATTTTGTTATTTCGGGATGTCTTACAGGGGTGCTCGCAATAGCATGCTGAGAATTATTGCCGGTCATCTTCGGCTTTTTGTGCAGCCGAATGAACTCTGCCATAAATAAAGTAGTTGTCCGGTATGTAGTGAGACTATGCGGATTTGAATCTGCGCTCGTGTGCCGCGTTTACTCGCGTACAGGCTGGACTCGAGTCTCAACGCATATCCAAAAGTTGGAGTGTTCAGAAGAAAACAAAGATTGTTTCCTGGGGTGTGAGCCGGCCGGGTATGTACCCAATAAACAAAGCTTTGCAGTTTCTCATACACCATGCTAATCGCATGCGTGCGCGCTTTACTAAAACATATGTAGTGAATTCTCGAACCTAATTGGCTAAGGATTTGATGACTAAGTCGACTGAGAAGGAAAAGAAGAATATTGCCACGCCCGCTTCTTTTAATATTTTTATGTAACCGGCCCGTTACAAGTATAACCACTGCCTTGCGCAAAACGCGTCCGAGTGTCTGAAAACCTTCCAGATTATTTTAGAATATTCTTATAAGCTTGAGCGCGCCACAGAACAGTATAGTTTATTCTGGAACTAATGCGGCCACCAACAATAAGGCTGGAATCTTCGATGCCACATGTATAAAGCCACATGTCCACGCCATATGTCCACATGTCCACGTGCCTTACCGCAGATCAGATTACCGGCGACTGTTCTCGCCGTTATCAGTGTACAGCGCGAATTGCTTGCACCTTGGCTTTTTATTTTCCGGACTCAAGGTCGCCCAATAAAGGGTTCCGCATTTCCCAGTCTCGCTATAGGTTTCTTCATCGTCACAACCACGTGACAATATGGCTTTCGCTTTCAAGACGCCTTAAACAAATGCGTAAGGGATCGTGCGAGCATTTCATTCGCAGAATCTTCGAACAGCATTCATAAGTCCAAATGGAACCATTTCATTAGTGCGTGTTCAAAAGAAATCGCAACGTGTTAAATTCGAATAAACGCGGTAGGTATCACGAAGGAGCCGAGCGTTTAATGAAGGATACGATAGGCGAAGAACAGCGCAGTGCCCGCACGCAACAGCTGAGTGCCTTGATTCCGTATACCACCGTTTATTGGGTCCCATAAATGTCATGCATTGCCCTCGGCACCGCGCGACCATAGGAGGAAATTATATATATGCTAATGACACAATCACCAGGCAGACATGACACGAACACAACGTGATACATAGAGGGGAGCAATAACGCGTGTCAGAGGTGTTTTTTTTTTTTTCAGACAAGTGCGTATTATCGTAATCAACCAAGCCTGCAGGGTGTATATACGATGGGCTTTGCCGCTGTGTACCTTATGCCGTGAGGTCGATGATGTACTACAACATTTCGTCTAATAATGGGGGCCACCACTTTCGACGCGGAAAATGAGGCTTTGCTTCAAAACCTGCTAAATAAAAGTTTTACACGCGCCAAATTCGAATTCAGACGTCGCATTCCCCGAAGGGCCCGCGCTAATCGGGAAGACAGTTCAACGACCGCATGTTAAGTCAAAAGTCGTAGATGTCTCATCAAACGCGAAAATTGTCCGTCGGCGTCGGTGTCAACACCGCTGATGCAAAGAATCGTCCTTATATGTGATTAAGTCAGCGCATGACTCCATCATGACGCCACAGATCGCCAAAATGTGTGACGTCAACAGGACGTCCCATAACGTCACTTCACATGATGACGTCATCACATGACACCGTCGCTTGGTCAAAGGTGGGCCGATCCCGGAGGCACTGCATAACCCGGGGAAGTGCAGAAAGCTTGCAGTGCCTGCGATCCCGGAGGCAGTGCAAATCCACGTAAGGTGCAGAAAGTGTTCGGGAGGAATCGGTACAATGGACTGAGATGAAAAAAGAAGATGGCTTTAGCCTTCGAGTCGCCTTAGGCCAATGCTTAAGGGACCGTGTGAATATTGGCCTTTCTTCGAGCGATACATAGTCTGGTGGCACACACTGCCGACAATGTATCAAGTGCCCAGGCGGAACATATGCCAGCTAGGTAGTACGTCAGGCTTAAACCGCCATCTGTGTTCGCCGCGGTTGTTCCGTGTATATTTTCTTCGTCATTCACTTCGTCGCGTATTTCCCTGTGTATGTCCGCAGCCGTGATTAGAAATCGCCGAACAATGCATTTCACTGGTGCTATCATTAGGACGAAGGGACTTACCTTTGTTAGACAGCAAGTGGATTCCTTGGGAGCATTTTTACGTACCCCATTTTTATGTATAGGAAAACAGTGAGCTTGTGCGCAAAAATAAAGAGGTGTAGAGCGTCAGCGAGTAATATTTATAAAAGGAAAATGAAGATACAAAACAAGCAACACAAGACATCAGCAATTCCACTTCCCCTTTTCGATTCAGGAAGGTTATTCTCATTTGTAAGAAGTGGCACTTGTGAACATACGTAGCGCATCACTCAAAGGTGCGGACTAGACCTAATGCACAACTTAAGCTGCGTGTGCCTTAGACTCCTACCTTCACCGTGTCTGTAAAGGGGTATTCAGACGGAGGAGAAATGCTCGGGGGGTAAAGGCGGAGCCTAGTGACGTCAACTCGCGAGGAGAAGTCGCCACAAATGCCCCCCACTCACACGGACGGGGCGAACGGAGGGGGAGACCAGTGTTACCAGACTACTCCTGTGGCTTGTACCGCCCGTTTCACCAGCTGCCGACGACGATGACCCCAGCTACAGATGACCCCAACTGCAGACTGGACACCCACTGCCGCTCTCTGCAGGAGAAAGTGCAACAATGTGGCCAAACAAGAGCCAGAAATTCCGCCACATCCCCCACCGCCGGGGGATTGTTTGTCCTTTCGGGGAAAACGTCCCCGTCTCCTCCGAGGAGGCGCGGGGGGGTCACGCCCACTCGCTAATCCGTGACGTCGTGGTCACGTGATCCGCAACCCCCCCGTCTCCCCCGAGCATTCCTCCCCCATCTGAATACCCCTTAATGCGAGGTGTCCAGCAAAAGCTACACACTACCCGCAAAAACGTTCTAGAATTTTAAACGCACCTAATTATAGCCCCGTCGATAAACTGCCGTATGCACCACAGGCGCGCGCTTATCGGTGGATCACGTGATGTTTACGAGGCGTCGGGCGTGTTGGTGCATGGTCCAAGCACTCTACCTTCAATCTAAGTCTTTGCCTGTTGTTGCTGTTGGTGGTGTTGTTGGTCCAAGCATTATACCTTGTTGTTGTTAATGTTGCGAGCCAAGAGGCGGCAGCCCCTGTTCGCTTCCTGCTTTTCTGTAGATAAGCGCCCGCGCAGACCGCCATAAAAGCGAAACGATCGTTACAGGCTTTAGGCGTTGATGATCACTTGCGTTCAGACGATGCACCGTGCATCTCTTCTTCATCTTCTCATCCCCTATCTTCTTTTTTTATGCATGCGCGTTCTCCATGGAACGGCGAAAGTACCGACCCACACCCTAGAGGCGTCAAAAGTCGTACCGAATTTCCTCCTTTGTGCGTTCGACGCCCGTGAGGTCGTCTATACCTGCGAACCCTCTGGTCATCGTATTCCTTGCCCCTCCTGCGGGGCATGTAATCGGTGCAGGTCGCTGTGCAGAAAGCTCTTGCGTCTACTTTATATCAACCCTACCATAAACATATCGATGAGCAGGAGTTTGTTGCCGTCTTGGAGAGGCTTTCGCAGGAACGAAGTTATTATAAGACGCGCAAAAGGGTGCACCACGTGCGCATGTGCCCCGAACCTTTTCTTTTCTACGAAAACAAGGACCCGACGGCCACGCGTTATACCGAACAGACCAGACGACTCGTATAACACTGCGAGGTAAGAAAGGAATAAAAACAAAGAAACAAAAAGAATAAAGCAAGAACGAGAGGTCTTCAAGAGCTATATAAGCGCGAAAGCTTACGGGAGGGCACACAGGTAGCCTGCACGCCCTCCGGGTCTGCCTCTCTTTAAGCGGCCGCAAGACCCCGGCAGATAACAGCTATACGCTCGTATCGCCTTGGGGCAGCGTCGGGCTACGTCGCGAATCCTCCATCCTACTTTTGATATAGTGTCGTGAGCGCGCGCGCGCCTTTGTGTGTGTGTATGTGCGGGGGGGGGGGGGGGGGGGGCTTAGAGAGAGAGAGGTTGCTTGCATGCTTGTGTGTGTACAGTCAGCGTGAATCGTTTAGGGATCATAAGACACAAGAAAAAGCTGAATATTCCCGCTGCTTCTGCAGGCAGCCTTGAATTTCTATTTACAGACCGTTCTAAAACGGGCTAAGAACATGTACTGTGTAGTTTGACCGAATACAGGCCCCAAATTGCTTGGAAATTCAGTTTTCGCAGGCCTAGCGGTTTCTAAACTTTTGATGCCTACTGTACATGTTCTAGCACTAGTGTGCACACGCTTGCACGTGCGAGTGTTAGTACGCGCTTGGTGTTAAGTGTGTGCTTGCGTGAATGTTTGCCTACATTTTCGTTCAATAGTGCGTGCGAATGAGTAGACCTACTCATTGGCGTGCTTAGGGTTCTCCATTATGGGGGTAGGCAATGTTTCCCCGCACCCCCCCCCCTCCCGCCATCGCTTATTGGTCGAGTCTGAAGAAAAGAAGCGTGGCAATGGATGCAAAAGTGAAAATGAAGCGATGTCGTGCTTCTCCCAACGACCTGCCTTTGGTCCCCGGATTTCTGAGGACAAAGGTGGTATAGTAAACAGTTCTTGGAGCGCAACAACGGGGGTCCTAGGTCGCTATTATCGTCAAAAAGCGTCATGTCTATTAACCTTGCACTTTGACGGTCCTAGTCCGACTGAATAAAATTGTGGCCACTTGTGGGGCAGACTTGGCGCCCTCCTTCAATGACTAGAAGACCCCTCTCTCTCTCCTCCGCCTTCCCTTCCCCTGCAACCCTGCACCGCTCGTGCGCACGCCTATGCTCCTACCGTATATGTTAAATTCCCCGTGCTCATCTCACAAGAAGAAAAACTGTATGCGAGCGAGCTCGCGGACTCCTTCGACCAGGAACCAAGCAGTCATCTATACGTTCTGGGCTCATGCAGACGCGTCAATAAACGTCTGTGTGAGTTTCCAAGCCCGTGTCGGCTGTTCTGCTTGCCGCATATTTAGTATACTTGCTTACTTCATTATTTTCCTTTTCAATTCTCCCGATTTCAGCCGTACTGTGTACGTGACAAAGGGACAGAATCGTTTCGTGGCTGGGCGCTCTTCGGCGGCTTTTGACCGACCTGCGGCACCTGCTACTGGAATGTGCCGCACTATAGCTGTATTCGATAGCGCCGCGTACGTGCAAAGGTCTCGAGGAGGCAGGAAACTGATACGGGCGGGCAGGGCGCACGCGTGTTTTCGAAGAAGCCCGTCCCCGACGAAGCCGCTGTGTACGACTTTCCCATGTGTCGAAGAAGCGAGCGTGCACTGTTCCCAAGAAGGAAGCCCCCTCCGGGCGCTCAGCGGCTCCTATGGGACAGTTCGCATGCATATGCGCCCAAGTGTCCCACTTCGGAATGGCCGAAAAACCGTCCTTGCGCGTGCGCTGCTTAGGCCAAGCACAGTGCACCTATATAACACGTTGCGTGCTGGGTATTGCAAGTGCGTATACAACGGCGCTCTCAGGAATGGGCAACGAGTTCGCGTGCGCGGCTGAACGAGATCTACTTACAGTGCTACGACATCGGTGTCCTGGAAAAGGATATGGAAATGGCGTAACTTATTGAACATCGGGCATAGCCCCGTTTTTTCCTCGTGATCCGTGTTCCCCCACAAAGTGGCTATTAGTTGCTTAGATTAATGCACTATTGTACCCCTCGTGCAACTGAGAGTCACGAACTTCTGTTGCCTTCCCAGGACCCCTGGACAGCCTTAGATGCCTCATCGAACGCGAAAAGTGACCGCCGACATCAGCACGAGGGATGCTAAAAAAGTCATCCTATGACGTCGCAGGTCGCCACAGATGTGTGTGTGTGTGTGTGTGTGTGTGTGTGTGTGTGCGTGTGTGTGTGTGTGTGTGTGTGTGTGTGTGTGTGTGTGTGTGTGTGTGTGTGTGTGTGTGTGTGTGTGTGTGTGTGTGTGTGTGTGTGTGTGTGTGTGTGTGTGTGTGTGTGTGTGTGTGTGTTTACGTTTTTCCTTTAATTGCAGTGACGTTAATGCTCGTCACGTTCACCAATAACGCGTGTGTCGATGACTGTGTAAAGCGTTGAAATCAAACACACGTTGGAGGAGTCAACAAGTAACGTTGTCCATGCGCTGGCAAACGTGTATTGAACAGAGTGGACACTATATCCTGGGGACTGCGGTAAAAAGTAAATATGTACATTTGTTCATGGTTGCGCGTAATTTCGAATGTATTTTCCTGTACAAAATAATTAAGATTAAGGTTTACGTTCCCTTCGTATTTCAGCGACATTTTATTGTAACTAAACAATATGTTCAAGAATGCGAAAATATAGTAAACTTCCACTTTTTTCGTGCCTCCTCGCAAAATTCGCGCCTCCTTTTCTGGGCTTCTTTCAGGGATAATTATTTGCTTGTTAGCTCGGCAGCATCTGGCAAGTCTGTACGCTGATCTGCGGTCGCTCCCGTGGCCACCGCACGTGGCCACCGAGCTGTGGTGCGATGCTTTCGTTACACACGCACGCAAGGAGCAGTGCGAGCGCTACAGCCTCCGCCCGTGTTCTGTTGACCCGTGGGTTGGCCGTGAGATCGAATTCCCCACCGGCAACGCATGTACCCCTCAGGCCTTTTACCTTCACAGCGGGGGCTGCCGTGAAGCACCCGTACGCAAAGGTGGTGGCCGCCTTTCGTCTCTACACGACCACGCGCCTTCGTTTGTAGCATTCCTTCGGGCTTATTAGGCAGTTTTAGAATATAGCACGCAAATCTTTGCGTTAGCTTTTGTCGCCACTGCGCATGCGTCGTACGCTATCCTCTTGGTTACCCGTAAGTGACGAAAATAGCGTACCTACGTAACGAACGCTATCTTTGCGTACCGTATTCTAAAACTCCCTTATTCAGGCGAAAGCCTTACATACCTCATCAAACGTGAAAAGTGACCGTCGGCGGCGGCGTCGGCGCCAACACAAAGCGATTTAAAAGTGACCATCGTGTGATTACGCCTTCATGACGCCACATATCACCAAAATTTGTGACGTCATTATGGTGCAATCATGACGTCACATAACGTCACGTGATGACTTCATCATATGACGTTACATCGTTGCTCGATCAGAGGTGGACCGATCTCGGAGGCACTGCAAAACCACGTGACGCGCAGAAAACTTTCGGGAGGGGGGATTAATACAATTGACCGAGAAGACAAAGAAGAAAATGAAGAACAACATGGCTTTCGTCTTCGAGTCGTTTTGGATGAATGCATAAGGGACCATGCAAGTTTTCGTCTATTCACTGAGAAGTACTTCTTGGCGAACCAAACGCACCTTTCGTTACGTTATGTGTATGTGACGTCATTATGTTATGCGAGCGACGACTGGCTTGCCGACTGCAGTCGACGTTCGTACTCTTAAATGTTAAAAGGATAGGTGGAATGTGCTTTCAAGTGCATGTTCTTACGCCGAAGCTTTATATGGCTGTACTCCGTTTCAAACTTCAGGTGTTACGTTGTGGAAGCTATGCAAGAAGTCCGGTAAGCAATATGTATAACTCCGCGCGTCTCACGCTCGGCCAACGCCTCCTATGGATCAGCTTTGTCGTTGTGAACACTCGCGCCAACGCCTCCATTCGTGTTAAATTTACGCGAAGCCAGAATTTTCCTGATGCGTGCAATCCTCCATGTTGGCTTTACACCAGAGTTGCCATGTGCTATGGAGGTAACAAGCAAATAATCATAGCAAAAAAAGCCCCCCCCCCCCCCCCAAAAAAAAAAAAAGGCGCGACTTTTTGCCCAAAAGAAGCGGAAAAGAAGCGGAAATTTAAGGAATTTTCCCATCCTTGAAAATATTTTTAATTGTGATAAAAGAAATGTCACTCAAATACGAAGGGGTTTTGAAAAAAATCACTTTAATTAATTCGTGCAGCGAAAATATGCGCAACTATGAACGAAAGCACATATTTACTTCTTAACATTGTCTCCAGGGTAGTCTCCATTCGGTTGAATGCACGTTTGCCAGTGCATGACCAACGTTACTTGTTGATTCCCCCAACGTATCTTTGACTTCAACACTCAACTATTCAAAGTCATCGACGAACGCGCAGCTGGTGAACGACAAGCGCGCTATTGGTGAACGTGATGCTAACTAAAATAACTATATTCGCTGAAAATAAGGAAATAAGCCCCAAAAACGCGACAAGCGACTGGAAAATTCTACAAGCGACTCGGCGAAAAAAGAAGCTCAAATCCGCTTTATAAGCGGAACTTTAGATGGGTTTTATTTCAGCCCCACGAAATTCAACCAAGACTTCACAGGAAGTGTACTTTAAAAATCGCAGCATATCCACGGAGTGAATGATGATGAGTGGGCGAAGCTGCGGAGGTTCATCGGTAAACCGTGAATCTTCCGTGAATTCTGCCCAGTACATCATCACCGACGTGAGATCGGGCGCGTTTATACTAAAGGTTCGACGAGTTATGACGACTTGCAGCTCACTTTAATTTTACATGTACGCTGTGAATTTTCATTGTTTAGAAAACCATTGCTTTAGAAAACATCGGGCGTCTTTCGTTCAGCAGCTGGCGTCTTTTCGTTTTGCTTTAGAAACATCTGGCGTTCTTTCGTTTTGCTTTTACAAAACATCTGGCGTCTTTCGTTGGTTTATTTCATCAATCAACGGCGTTTTGAACAAAATTTTTATTGTTTAATCACGCACAGGAGAAATCTCACCAGGCACTACCTTGGAGGTAAACAATGGCTGCTAATGGGAATGAGAGACAGAAGTAGTCGGCTTTTAGCTAACACTTACACTTCTACTTCTACTAACGTTTCCTACTGGAACATGCCAATGGCTGCTAATGGGGAATGAGAGACAGAAGAATTCGGCTTTTAGTTAACGCGCACGCTGCGAATTTTTTATTGTTCAACAACGCAAAGGAAAAATCACAGCATATCCACGGAGTGAATGATGATGAGTGGGCGAAGCTGCGGAGGTTCATCGGTAAACCGTGAATCTTCCGTGAATTCTGCCCAGTACATCATCACCGACGTGAGATCGGGCGCGTTTATACTAAAGGTTCGATGAGTTATGACGACTTGCAGCTCACTTTAATTTTACATGTACGCTGTGAATTTTCATTGTTTAGAAAACCATTGCTTTAGAAAACACCTTGCGTCTTTCGTTAAGCAGCTGGCGTCTTTTTCGTTTTGCTTTAGAAACATCTGGCGTTCTTTCGTTTTGTTTTTACAAAACATCTGGCGTCTTTCGTTGGTTTATTTCATCAATCAACGGCGTTTTGAACAAAATTTTTATTGTTTAATCACGCACAGGAGAAATCTCACCAGGCACTACCTTGGAGGTAAACAATGGCTGCTAATGGGAATAAGAGACAGAAGAAGTCGGCTTTTAGCTAACACTTACACTTCTACAGAGACAGAAGAATTCGGCTTTTAGTTAACGCGCACGCTGCGAATTTTTTATTGTTCAACAACGCACAGGAGAAATCTCCCACCGGCACCACCTTGGAGGTCAAAGGGTAAGACTTGTTACTCACTACTACGAGCACGACGACTACGAGGGACGAACGGGTGCCGCCTTAAGGAGCTTCGCCCCTAAAATTATGACAGATTCGCCCTAACGCTGCCAAGCCTGAAGGAAGAGCGCAGCTGGGGGGCCTTCCTTGATTAACTTTATTTTTTTTCTTTAGTCTATTTCTCTGTCTCTTGTATCTATTTTTGTATCTGTTTATTTCTTATTCTTTCTTTCTCTCTCTCTTTCTTTCTCTTTCTTTCTCTTTCTGTCTGGCTCTCTGTTTTTTTTCTATCTTTCTTTCGTGTATGTTTCTTTCTATCTCTTTTGATGTCTTTATTACCTTCATGTCTGTCTATTTTTCTTTTTCGATCGCTTTCTCTCTCTTTCTCTATCTATCTACGTTTTTCTGTCTTTTTATCTTTTTATGGCTCGCCGCGGTCGCTTCGCAGCCATTTCTTAGACTAACTGTTGCCTTCTTCATTTTTAGTGAACCAGTGGTGAGTAGTGGGGTTTTCCCCATTTCTCTGGCACCTAACCATTGATCATGATAGTTTTCTGGTGACCACGAACATATTACGGTCGGCTATAAACGCTTCGCTGTTAAAAACAAAAACAAAAAAAAGCGTCCGTACTTCCCAAGGTTCGCAGTACTCCTAAACTTCATCAGAATACGTTCGAATGACTCCTGCAAAACCGGGTTCAAACCCCAGCCCCCGAAAAAAAAAATAAAACTCACAAGGTACCTGTTGCACTCACCTAAGACGACCGGAAGGCGAAAGCCATCTTTTTCTTCTCAGTCAATGCATCATTCCTGCTCCGCTAACCTCCGATAGTTTTTTCACCTAACGTGGTTTTGCATTGCCTCCAGGATCGGAGGCACCTCACCTGGTTTTGCACTGCCTCCATGATCGGCGCAAAGTCGACCAAGCTACGATTTCATGTTATGACGTCACGTCACTGTGACGGCATGGTGTCATCATAATGACGTCACAAATTTTGGCGATCTGTGCCGTCAGGGTGTGATGATTTTTTGCATCATTCGTGTTGACGCTGCCGACGCGGTACGCCGGTCAATTATCGCGTTCGATGGGGCATCTAATGCTTTGGCCTTAAAATTGATTCATTTGGTGTTCGCCAGTTGTGGGTGAGGAGGGTTTTTTCGAACACCACCATCACCAGCCTGACAGGTCAGTCAATACAACCTTCGCTTGAATAACACTTGTTTTGAACAACGGGTACAACGCATTAATATGGTGTAATTTTTAAACCTCCTTGGGACGGACCGACAGTTTTCTCGCGGAGTCAGCATAGAAATACTCCCTCATATAAAAAAGGTTCATAATTTAGATTGCTATGCAGGGAGTTTCTCCCTCTGTTTAGAAAAAATTTATTCCATCAAAAGACGCTACGAACACTCGGAAACAGTCTCTATACAACAACGACATTCACATACACAAATATCTGAACACAATATACATGAAACGTTTTAACAGAAATGTCCAATTCCACAGGGTGTCCTGACACACACTTTTCACAAAATACACAACATACATCACTGTGAACATGTCAGCATATATGTACGGCAGATGATATGGTACATGTAATTTACATAAATTTACAGTGTTAGCATGAAATGTGTATATACAAGAACTCTATCTATGCGACAGACAGTGCACAGTCTACTCATGAAGCTGAATGTTACAAGTGCCGCTAGCTTCATGTCACAATAAACAACCCTCAAGATTACTCTACTCACATAAATGGATGTGCGATCAATTACACAAAGAGCAATGGTAATCTTCGAATCGGTAGTAAAACGGTGATAGAATGCTTTGTCTTCGGCGCAGACTCTTTAAGCTAGTGCTTGCAATACTAGCTTGCAATGTAAGAGAGAAAGAATAATAATTGTTGCGGTTTTGAGTCCCAAAACCGCGATATGATTCTGAGACGTCGCAGTGGAGGTCCCCGGAAATTTCGACCACCTTGTGTTTACAGGGGTATTCACACGAGGGAGAAACCCGCAGGGGACACGGGGGGATTGCGGATCACGTGACCGCGACGTCACGGTTTAGTGAGTGGGCGCGATACCCCCCCCCCCCCCTGCGCCTCATCGGAGGATCACGGGGACCTTTTCCCCCGACAGGAAAAACGATCCCCCGGCGGTGGGGGATATAGCGGAATTTCGGGCTCTTCTTTGGCCACATTGTTGCACTTGCTCCTGCAGAGAGCGGCAGTGGGTGTCCAGTCAGCAGCTGGTGAAACGGGAGGTACAAGCCACCAGAGTAGTCTGGTAGCACTATTCTCCCCCTCCGTTCGCCTCGTGCGTGTGAGTGGGGAACATTTGTGGGGAATTCTCTTCGCGAGCTGACGTCATTAGGCTCCGCCTTTATGCGTCAGGTCAACGCTGAGGAGGCATTTATCAGGTGCAACGCCGTGGAGGCTACACAAAAACTTCGGTCAGCAAAATGTGCAAGACCGCGCGTCTCGCGCATGGATTTCGTTGTTGCAAACGCGGCCTATACGCGACTGGTTCCGGCTGTACGCTACCGGAACTAATCGCAGAGGCCACGATACCAAAATATAGAGACGCTAAGCGATCCAGAACAACCTATTGACACTTGGAAGGGTAGCGCTAGTAGACACGGACTAGAGGAAGACACACGGACACACAGACGGAAGCGCACTCCTAACAGCACTCCTAAAACCTATTGACAACCGTATAAATAACGGGGTTTGTTTATTTCTAAGGCACAAAGCATCTTCAGTTATTACTCAGTCTAAAAGCGAAAAACAAAATTACATTACCGGTGGTAAAATCATTCAACTATTTCTTAGTGCGAACGCACTGACTGCAGGAAGTCTCGCTAGCTTCCATAGCGTTGTACCTGATGTATGAAACGGAGTATAAATCTATACTCCATCTCACTATACTCCATCTCACAAGTTGGTTGCAGCACTGTGGAGGCTACGGCGCTGCATGGCGAATAGGAAGAGCGAAAATCCCTCACGATGTATTCATGCGCACTGCGTCGTCTTCTCTGCATCACCACAGCGCCTGTCAACTGCGCTCACGCGTTCGGCAAGTAAAGCGAGCACGAGCAGCAAAACGCTCTTAAGGCCTGACCACACGTACGCGTTGCGGCGCGTCAGCGCGTGGTTTGTAGACGCGGCGCCGCGCCCGCTCTCTATGGAGAGATAGCGTGCACGGCTACACGAAGTTGCGCGTCGTCTCTCTTCATAGGGAGAGGGCGCGACGCCGAGTCTACAAGCCATGCGCTGCAACGCGTACGTGTGGTCAGGCCTTTAGCGTTCGGCAGCAGCGCCGGAAAAAAATCCAACATGGCGGCATCCGTCGACGTTGGTTCCTTCCACCTCGAATTATCAAGCAGTCGTCGTACGCTGCGTGACCCGTAAGTTCTAAACCGACGCTCGTGCTTGCTTTACATTTGCGTTCTGACGCTTCGACAGTAATGCACTCGTGACTATTTTGCACTGTTTCCAAGATTCATCCTCAAATTCTCGGGGGCAAGGCTTAGCAGGCGTGGCTGAACAAACAGCTCACCTCGATAATAAGCACAGAACATACCTGATACTTTGTCCTCAGCGTGAGATGACACAAAGCGATAGCCTATTTCACCGTTTATATATTGCTGTCAGGATGCAAGTAGCAAGCGTGAGTTCGGATCGAAGAGGGCAGTCGCGTCTGCATGGGCCCTGCCATGTTCTTTCGTAACCAAAGTTATCGGCGGTTACAGATACAATAATTAAAGGCATATGACGTACATGCGAATCGTGATTAGCGTGTCACGTATCTATGTGGCGCAGCACGCGTGCCAAACAAACGCAGTTGTCTAAACCTTGCCAATAATTCAATCACAAACGGAACTATGTTTTACTGACTTGTTGTAATGACTTGTAATGTAAACTATGTAATGACTTGTTTACACGCCTCGTAGTTTCCACCTGCTGCAACCAGCTTGTGAAATAGAGCATAAGCACACGGGCCTTAAGAGAGATAGAGAGAAAAAAGGGTCGGACCTGTAGGTTCGAAGCCCAGCATCGACAAGAAATCTTATTTTGTTTTGTAGAGTCTCTATTATACGTTCACTTTAGCGATTCGTCTTACGTGATAGAGGTACGGGTAGGTTTCTCGTTAAGTAGGCTTAGAAACGCTTACGCATTTCAATAACTCGGAGGACGCCTTTAAGGGAGTACTGACATAAATTTTAGGAATTTTCTTATTGTGTCTCTACATAAAAGCACTTGTGTCGAGAACATTAAAGACAGCATCTTGGTGCCTCAGAACGCATTCGACATATTTTTAATACCACTTCCTTAAAGGGACACTAAAGGCAAATATTAAGTCGACGTTGATTGTTGAAATAGCGGTCCAGAAACCTCGTAGTGCTACTTTTATGCCAAGTAATTAGCAAATAAGCACTTAAGTGCATATTTTAAAATAAAATCACGTTTTAATGGTCCGCATCGCGTTAGCGCACTTCAAATCACCCGCCTGAAAGCGGTATTTCGCACGTCACTGTTGCTGTGCCCAACGTTGCCCGCCTTTACTGCGCGGCGGCGTGCACTGGCGGCTTGCACCATTCGGGCATCCGGCAACATCACATGCATGCGGTATATTGTCGAACTTTCTGTCAGAGCGACTTTCACGAGCGTGCAAAACACACGCGGCAGTACGCGATACCGAAATATACCACTGAGACGCGACCGCGTGAGCGAAGCAGGGCGCCGAGCGAAGCGCAGTTCGGCGAAAACGGAACTTTTGAACCATGCGCGCCGTTCCCTATGGCAACGCCAAAGAGATTTTTTTTTATGAATCAAACACAAACGAACAAGCAGCTATTTATTACGTCTATTGATTCACGGAAGGTTCTTTTTTTATTGCAGCTAGAATGATTACTAGTGATTAATTGTATTCAGACTCTCCCACGTCATCGGGATCACTTCCAAAATGTCCCACTCGTGGCGCTCATCGTGTGATACATTTAGCTTAATTTCTCAGTAAGTAGGGCACTGCTGTTGATAATACTGCCGTTTTAGACGTTATCATACATCGAGCTTTCCCTCTGACATAAATTGTTATTTGCCTTTAGTGTCCCTTTAACAATGCACTTTCTGTTTCGATATCGAAGGGGCGGTATCACAGTGACGTGTAAAGAGTGTGACGTAGGACTAAATGACGTGAGGACAGCAACTCTTGAGGTGCTAGCAGCACTCTGTAGTTTGCTGTCAGTTGTACGTATTTCACACAAACAACTAAGAGTGAATTACTATCCAGTGACTTCGGCAGTAGTTTCGGCCGCATCCAGGGCGCAGAGTTCGCAAGCCCAGTGAACTGTGTTCACTCGTCATAATAATGTCCATTGCGATGGGGTTGGATTGCAGATGCTAGGCCACGAAGACTTGAGAATCAAAGTAAAATATTTTATACGTGTTCCCTCGCTCCGGTCTGTGGAGAGCGTTAACCATGCATGTCAAGGAAATAAGGAATGTCCCTTTTGCGATGTCTCAAAATCGTTTCAGTACTCCTTTAAGAGTGCAGCGCGATAGCGTTATCAGGCCCCGTTCGCGTCGCCTTCTAAGTTCGCTTGCATACATTGCTTCTCGGTGCATAAATAAACCGTGTGCCATGGTGCACTTCCCAACCATAACGCATTAAAAAGCACGCGACGGTCTTGCTACAGCTCTTGAACAATTTTATGGTAAATCTCATGGGTGTGTGACAGAAAGCCAGATAATTTAAAAACATTCTTAGGTATTAACATTGTAAATAGTTTGGAGTCAGTGAGAGAAACAACTTGCAAGCTCTGACCCAAATATGCAACTAGCACTTCTGTGTCTCGTTAGGCGGGACGTGGAAGCCAGCGGAGAACTGCTCTTTGGCCCCACCCAACAAGCCCCTAAATCCTCCTTTTTTACCCCCTCACTTGAAATAAAGATCTTTTTCTTCTTCTTCTTCTTCTTCTTCTTCTTCTTCGCGCGTAAAAACTGTTCTGGGGGAACCAGAACAGATGCATCTTTTATAAAATTGTCTTTTTGAACGAGAAAGTGTTATGTCGGGGTCCACCAACAATTAACTCACGTCATTTCCGTCACGCGACTGACGTCAATAAAACGACACGCTTAATGGTCAGAAGGAAATTCAGAAAGAACTTAGGTGAAGTTATTCGACGGAGGAATCGAATCTACGGCTTTCGAGACCATAAGCCGGGGGCGCTTTATTATTATTGATTTATTGCTGGAGTTTAACGTTCCAAAACCACGATATGATTATGCGGGACGCCGTAGTGGAGAGCTCCGGAAATTTCGACCACCTGGGGTTCTTTAACGTGCACCTAAATCTAAGTACACGGGCCTCAAGCATTTTCGCCTCCATCGAAAATGCGGCTGCCGCGGCCGGGATTCGATCCCGCGACGGTTCGGGTCAGCAGTCGAGTACCATAACCACTAGACCACCGTGGCGAGTCAAGCCGGGTGCGCTAACCACTGCGACACGAACGCGAGATTTTTATGTATGTATGTATGTATGTATGTATGTATGTATGTATGTATGTATGTATGTATGTATGTATGTATGTATGTATGTATGTATGTATGTATGTATGTATGTATGTATGTATGTATGTATGTATGCATGTATGTATGTATGTATGTATGTATGTACGTATGTATGTATGTATCACAGTGGGTGTTATACACCAGTGAGGTGTCATACGTCGATTGCTGCATGCCGGCCCAACAGCAATGCGCAATGTGCTCGTTCTATTTCTTAACGTACAGCACAGCTGTAACTCACGTTCGTGTTATCAACGATTCCTATGAAGGAGTGATCAACGATATTTTTTTCTCGACTATTTTCTCCGTGATGTTACTTTAAGAGACATTCAACGAGGGTGAAATCATTTAAATTCCAAAAGGCTTCATGCGTCATTCGGAAAAAATGCTTGAAAATTTTCCGTGTGAACCTCGCCGCCACCCAGGGCAACTGTCGAAGGCATAGTGAAAGCGGCGATCGCACTCGCCACAACTGCGTGTACGGACGAAATCCTCTTCACGAACTTTCAATGTGCGGTGCGCAGCTTCGTGTTTACGAGAGGTCGAAGCAGTCAAGCTTCTAAACAGCGTACGCACTCCGCTCCCTTACACTTACATAACGGGTCTCGGGACACGAGGGGCTCGAGGAAAACGAAACAGCTCATGCCGCGGCCCGCGGTCACGTCAACTGGGCCTCCTTTGTCACCTCGCGAGAACCGCGGTCGTTCGACGCTGAAGCAGAACCGGAGACCGCACCCGGATGACATATCCATTCTCCCCGCCTAGGACGACGAGAGTATTGGCCTCGAGGCCCACCACTGGAAGCGCCGGCGCCACCGTCGGCGTGACGTACTTGGCAGGATCACGTGGTCTCCGCGGCCGCGTCGGCTGCTTGTGGCGCACTGCCGCGTGCTTTGAAAACGAGTTTCAAGTCCCACATGCGCTGCGGTCTGTTCAAATTCGGAAGTTTTTTCTCATTTTCTACTCAATTGAAACCATTTTAATAGAGTGGCTGCCTCCGAAGGCGACGAACATGGGGCTCTACCGCTCGGTGCCGCAGCGCCGCGCTTACGCAAAGGAGCCCAGTGTCAGCCTGCACTGGTAACAGCGGGACAAGAAACAGCGTGAAGCATGGGTTGTAAAGCTAAGAACCGGCAAGTAGCCATCCGCTACGGGTCCTGTGTGCAACAAGCACTTCCGCGACGAAGACATTTGTTACTGCGTCGGGCCTGCGATGTTCGGTGAGTAGCAGACAGCGCGCACTGAGACGATGGCTCGCGCGCGCTTCCCGCCGGCAAATGATGCTTATCTGCCACAGGATGGTAAAAGCGCTGCCTTTTACCACGTGCGATGCCATCTCAGAACCCTCCAATGCGACCTCTTGATCGTCGGCCCCGTGCTCAGCGTCCACAAAATCGGCTGCAGATGCGCAAGTCATTGTTTATATATGTTGAATTAAAAAACGCACAGGGTCCCTTATGCATTCGTTAAAGATGACTAGAAGGCGAAAGCCATCTTCTTCTTGTCAGTCGATGCACTGATTCTCCCGCGTTACTGTATTTTCTTTCTTTTCCTAGGCGTCGCATGCTACTATATGCCCGGTCTCGTAGACTGGTTCTCCTTCCACCAGCAATCTCGAAGTGGTGAAGCTTTGGTCTATGAATTTGTTGACCACAGAGAGCGGCAAGTTCACTGGAATGCAAACGGAACGATAATAAGGAGCATTAAAAAAAGGCGTCGCATTTGCTCACGTTTTGTGTGAGCACCAAACGAAACTAATGCGCTGAATAAAGAAACAGAAGCAGCGGCATTTGCCCGCTGAGAAGGCCGATCAATACGCAGTGCGAGACAACTTGTCAAATGACATTGAAACGTACACGAATTTAGACCGAAAAAGAAAAAAAAAACACTGAATCGTCGGGACGGCAGATCACAAAGTTGTCATGCGCACCGAAGCCGCAGTTGTAAGGAAATTGTTTTTGAACTGCTCTGATAGCGTCCGCGCAACAGTAGTTGTTTGTTTACTCACAAATTCTCATGTTTTGCGGCCTAAAGTTCACAGCGCGGTGCCAAAACGCGCTCGTAGCAAAAGCGAAACCATCAGTACGAATATACATGCAGACGCTCATACATGTAGAGGCACCGTCAGTCGTCGCGAACCCGTGCGATCGCTGGCTTGAGGCTTCTTTCTGTTATGCTCCGTTTGGTTATACAGGCAGTCTACTCTAACGAGCTATTTCACATAGTTTGCACTCAGCGAGTGACTACCTTTCACGCAAGAAGCCGGTTCAGGGGTCTCCAACGCGGTGACAGCGTGAAGCGGGTGCTCGGTTTTCTGCAAAGAGACAGCGACTGTAGGCTATCTTGTGCTTTCAGTTCGTCGAAAATGATTATATTGACAGTAAAGAACACAGTTCATTTCGAAAGTACTTACAGAAATGCCCTGGAGGGCTTCCGCGAGGTGTTTTTGTAGAGCGCCGACAGCAAAACCTATGGGGAGCGCGCCGGCGGCATCCTGCCTAGCACGCAATCGAGGCGCGTCCGATAGAGGGCGACTCCGTAACTCCTCGAGGCCAATACCCGCCACCTCACCGAAGTTTACTAAAGAGGACAGCACCGCATTCCGCAGACTTCAGAGCAATGCCTCCACGGCATCCTCCTACAACACATCTACCCGACGCTTTACGCCGGCAACTGCCCAATCTGCGATGTACCAGACACACAGGCGCACATACTGCTCGAGTGCCCCTGGCGCCAGGAAGAAGCCACTAGCGAGCCCGCTAGCGCCCGCGGACGTCAACTTCCTCGCGGAGACGTGGGAGGCCAATCTCCTCCCAGGACCTGGATGACCAACGACGGCTCGTCACCAGAGCTCAAGATGCGATTGCGGCCAGAGGGTTCCTGGAATAAGGGATCTTCCCACCTAGAGTGACCCTGAGCTTGCACGCTCAGAATACTGTCTCGGAAATAAACGTTGATTTCGTTCATTCATTCATCGCATACACTCAAGGCAATTGGAATAACTTCCCAGCGCATCGTCTTTCGTGCTGCCATTGTCGCTGTTGAGCACTTCAGTGTGGACTGTCATGTCACTGCCACAGCTCACTGATCTCCCATAGTAGAGCGCGTAGCACGATAAATTGCATCCGAAACATACAGCTACTTTGTAAACTGTCGTAGTATAAGATAACGATATCACTTTAATCGCAAGGGTGAGACTGATATACGTATATCTAAAAGCAGCCTACCGCTTGTCCATTGTAGTGCCCAGCGCTCTAAATCACTTTTTGTTTATATGTAAGCATAACGTTACCAGTTTTTCTAAGGTCAGCTGCGTACAACACTCCCATATGATACTAGAGTACAGAGTACTTTGCAGAATCGTTTATCTTTTTGTCCTAAACAAGTAAAACACCTTGAATGTGGAGTATTACAGACAGCTTGCCGCTCTCCAATAGCAACTCTCCCTTTGCGTGCCCCATCACCTCTCTCTCTTTCTTGTTGTTTTATTGCGATAACAAACAAACGGACATTCGCAGCAAGCTGGCCGTTGGCGTCGCCGCTGTCGTACTGTCCTCGTACTGATGGCGTATGCGCATAAGCGGCCCTCACAGCAATAATTGTTAAGGTTTTACGTCCCAAAACCACGATATGATCATGAGGGACACCTTGGTGTAGGGCGCCGGAAATTTCGACCGTCTGGGGTTCTTTAACGTGCACTTAACAATAAGCACACGGGCCTCCAGCATTTCGCCTCCACCGAGAAACGGCCGCCACGGCCGGGCTTAGATCCCGCGACCCTATAGGTTCAGCAGTCAAGCATCATAACCACTAGACCACCGCGGCGGGTGTCCTTTTAAGACAGTGCATGACCGAAGGATGCCAGGGCCAGTCAGAGCTGAAGGTTGTCGGTTCTTCCTACGCAATACTATCTCGCGAAAGTCTATACAGTATAGTTTGTATAGTCTGCGTTGGTTCACCACTCATCTGTGAAGCTGTGAATTTATGTGCGTGTTTCTGAGTTATTTTCATTGCTCTTATTTCATCCTAAACGTGTCCCCGAGCCATCATTCGGGTTCGCATTATACACGGGCTTTTGCGGTATGATACGCGCGGCTATATGCCTGTGAAGCCATCTGCCACGCTGTGGGTCACCGCTATTTGCGGCAGCTACAACTCGCCCGCGCTATGCGAGGTACAAGAGCGTTCGTCTGTACACGCACTTGAACGGTACGAGCTACAACTTGTACGCACAAGCTCTGAAGCCCAGAGGACGCCCTGACGCCGTGTTATAGGCTGTCACTGCGTCTTTTCATCGTAGCGCGACCTCCTCACCCTGCAGACGTCTATGCTGTATATTATATGTGTCCTAGTTTGGAGCGCGATGTCCCTTAATTCAACAGCTTGCGTGGTCGGGCGAAAACATTGTTATCCCGTGCAGTTACGGCTCAGGTGGTGGCGACGACCAATCAGCAGTGTATAGCGTGTGTTTACGTGATTCCCCCAGTGACACCAGTGTTGCAGCACGGTTGCAGCGGTACGAACTGCAAGTTGTAAGTGCGTATAGAGAAATAACGGGATGACCGGACTTTCTCGTATCGTAAATGCCCGAAGGCCTGCACTTATTGTGGCACTGCTATCGAATGCTGCACCAGTTTCATCGAACTATTAAGTGACCGTCCTTAATCATGGGCTCAGGTTTGGGTGAGCGTTACAGAAACACGACCGTTACAGCGTTACAGAAACACGAACGCCCCCGCCCCCTAATCTACTGCTTAGGTCATCCCACCTGCTCTTCTGGACTTGTGTTCGCGGTAATCTGGCCATTTTCCTAAATCAGATATGCGACTGGCATTACGTGGTTATTACGATTATATTTGATAATACCGTCAGTTATAACGTCGAGAAAAAGAGATGAGTTCTTTGGCGCGATCTAAATTGCTGGGACAGCCGTTTGTATGTCTATGATATCGGTTGCATACATATAGGGCATGTATAGCACGTAGGCAAGAAACCGCTGGTCATTAAGAGTAACAGACTGGAAGCCGAGAGAAGAGAGAAGACAAGCGCGCGAGGGGGAGACAGAAAGTTACGTGGGCAGATTAGATTAAGAAGTTTGCGGGGATAATGGGACCGCAGCAAGTACAGCACCGGTTCGATTGGCGAAACATGAGAGAGGCCTTTGCCCTGCAGTGGGCGCAGTCAGGCTGATGATGATGTTGGTGATATGTATGACGTCATTTAAATGAGAGCCCACGCTCCTGCACAAGGTTCCGAATCGGAGGAAATGCGGTCAGCGCTATGGGCGTAACCAGTGTCTGTTGTGAAACGCATAGGTTAATCTCACCTTTCTTTGTGTCGTCACAGCATGCATGACGTCACAGCGCACAGGGCTTCTATACAGGCAAGAAAGTTTTCTTTCTTTCCATTCCTTGCTTCTTTTTCTTTGCTTCATGAGTTCTAATTCAGCTGCCTGGAGCACGGTGGAAAGTTCAGCGTGAGCGGTTGCCCGGGGCCCCCGCAGTTCTTCAAAGAACAAAGGGAACGGATGGACAATGTGAGTATCCTCGCATTTAAAATACAAACAAACAAACAGTGGTGATTACTAAGTTGTACAGGAGCCATTCTTAGCGCGTCATTGTTACAGCATTATTATATTGATTAATGACTTTAACTGCCGGAATACAATGGAGCACAGCAACACTGAAGAAACGCTGGGAAATAATAATTAGAGGGCACTCCGCAAACACGAAGTATAACAATAGCCTCAACAGCGTCTAATCTCTGTCACAACCGTGAAAACACCGATTACCCGAGATATCACAACATGCCATAAGAATATCGTATACATGCCATAAGGTGCCGTACACGCTGCATAATAATTCCGAGGAGAAAGGCGTATTGGCGGTGACGCACATGAGGGAGGCACATATTCTGTGGTGTCGTCTACGCGCATTCCACCATGCAATATGCTACGTAAAGAACGCGCCTATAGTTTTCAATCCTAACGCAATAGACGGTTGTGCGCAACACTTCCCCCCCCCCCCTCGATTTGGGCATCCAGGTATAGATCGGAGGGGCCTTATTCTGGACATCGTGAAATTCCGCCGTGTTGTTAATTTTCGTAATGGCCGCATTTTAAGCCAATCAGAGAGCCCGTGGCAGCCCTCCGGGTCAATCAGATTTGACAAATGGCGGGAATTTGACAACATGGCGGAACTCGACAGTGTCCAGAATAGCACCCCAGACGAATACGTCCAAGCAGCAGGGGCGGTGTCAGGATTTTTTTAGTGGAGGGGGGAGGGGCACCCACGACAAGCTTCCTCTTCCGGGAACATGAATTATGGATTCTCAATTAAGAGAATGCGCATTTGCCTGCTCACGTCCAGCGTTGCACGTGTGCTCCGAATTTCCGAGGCATCAAGGTTTGGGGCAAAAGCCATGGTAGCACTGCCCGGGAACTGCTGGAAGCCTTTTCTATTTCGTCAAGAGGGGATGCCTGTGTTAGCCAAGCTTCAATTTCTTTATTGGATTGTTAAATGAGGTTCCTGGGCGGCCTGTTTTGATCTGCAGAGCGTGACAATGTGATTATCGTTTTCACCATGTGAGTGAATGTGCTTATAGATACTATTGGGATAGCAATTATACGAATACTCTCGACTGGCTTTTGCCGTCGGCGTCGCCGTCATGTTCCGTGTAAAGTACAAATCGATAACACCCCCCTGCGCATCATATGTTCTACCCGCGGGTAAAAGCACGTGAGCGGGGGCGACTAACGCGGCTGAAGCAGAGATGAAACGAGCCGACCCATCTTCGACGCACCGAGGGCGCATGAGATAACACCAGCCCGCCGTGTGCGAAGCCTGCCATCGATTGCTACTCAAGCAGAGAGGTAACGCCCCGCCCCAACTTGAAAGAGCGTGAGGGAACGCGGGGGGCGAGGGTGGGAGGTGAGGTGTCGCTTGAGCAGCAACTGTGAACCTTGATCATAATGGTGCGGTCGCGATCTCTGGCGCGCGCAATCTCGGCATCAGCAGAGGGCAGACGTCTCTGCCCTTCTACGTGCTGTGCTCTCAACGCGAAGAGACTGTGCGAAGACCTCAGCTCTCCCTGGAGCGGCCATTTTTTCTTACACCAGAGTTTTGTAGAGTTACGCGAGATCGAATCCAAAAGAGTTAGCTGCCAGCCTTACTTCGTGTAACATTACAATTTGCTGCGATCGCATTCATTGCTTCGCCCTTAATTGCGGTGGAACTGTATCTTTTTTTGTTTCTTTTTACTGCGACAAAAAAAATTAGTTAGTTGAAAGTTTACGCTCGTCCGCGTCTTCTGCGTCCTTGTCTAGTTTGCGCGCAACCATTTTCACTTGCAAGTATGAACCAACTCGCCCAGCAGAAATATTTATTACAAGTGATTTCCCTTCGGGGAGGGGGCGGGGGATCAGCAAGGGGCATACCGCTTACCTTGGGTCAGCTTTTCGGCGCTCTTGGGGTGGCAGGGGGCACAGAGGGGGGGGGGGGGGGAGGCAGGCGAAAACCTTTGGGGCGGGCGCCTCCCCCTGCCTCCCCCCCCCCCCACTCCGGCCGCCGCCCCTGCAGAGCAGCCATCTTCTTACGTCACTCACGCGAGGAGCACATGAAGAAGTAACGGTAACAGAAGGAGATTTCCTCCCTTTTCAATGACGTGGCGGTTTTTCTTTTTTTTTTACGCCGCTCTCCATACAACCGCGACCTAGGGCGGATGCACTCGAACGCGCGGTCACCCGCGAACAATGACACAGGCTGACGCTTCCTCTTCCGTAATAGCCACTATCAGGGCGCGCATATATCTGGCATGGCGAGCGCGCACGTTGCATTGCACGTTGTCTTTCGGAGCGGGTGCATGCGCGCGGCTCGCAATAAACCGCCGCGTTTTTGCGTCCATGGGCTCCCGTCAGAGCCCATCCAGAAACCCGTCCAGTAGAGACGTTCAGCTCACATAGAGTGTAAGAAAGGGGTTGAACGAGAATCGGCTTCCGCATTCGTAGGAGCCTTTTGAGCGTCTTTCGCGGGACCGGTCATTACCGGAGTTTACACAAAGAACAATGGACACTTTCAATTGTGTACATAGAGAAGACTGTCCTCACGTATGCACGAAATGCCCGGGACAATTATAGGGCGTAGTGAAAGCCTATAGAAACGAAGAAGGTTTGGAATCTATAAAAAGCAAGATCGAAGTGACCCGACGGATGCACTTTCGATTGTTCCGAATGCCGAGTCATGCCAACACCTCGTGCACGCATACACAGAACGCGCGCGTCAACGTTGTCCTCGCGGCGCCATGCTGGTTGCCTGCGGCGCCCCCTTCCCAAATCCTGCAGCCTATGTTATACGTATAACCCGAAAGCTACTTTCGTGACACACGTTTGACGTTCTCACAGGGCTATACGACGTCGGGAAAAGCAATCAAACGTGTGAAAGCACAAGCCGTGTGTTCCGAAGGTGCACGCTGTATGTGTAGAGAAAAGGGAGGACTACAAACGCGGAAGGTCGTCTACCGTGGAGCGGAGGTCAACGTGATTTGGAGCACGGTACGGACAGAGCCGAGCGTTGCTTGTATATGCATACACGGTGGGACTGCTGGGTGTACTGGAACCGAAAAGAGAGTCGTTGCATGCTGGGAAACGAAGAAAAGAAGTGTGCAAGTGGAAGCTGCTGTACACGCATCCGTCCGCAAAATCTCTTGTTTTCGTGACCGGGAAGATTCGAACGCAAGAACAGTGCCGGGTCCCTTTTTGGATCGTTGAGAAACTGAGATCATGCTGTGAGGAAGTGCCGATGAGTGTATATGTGCGTCCGCCTCGCCACGGTTCAGTGGCGTTCGAACAAATAGACGACCCCGTCTTGGCTTTGAGTTGAGGCAGCAGTGTTGCTTGAGACGGAAGACGGAGTTCCGGGCAGAAGCCAAGAAGCGATGACATTGCATATTGGTTTCCTCGGCTTGCTTGCTGGTGGGCGAAAGCGTGTTCACATGTCTGCGTTCCCGGCGGAACTGGGACGAGAAATTGGAGGAAGTTTGCAAACCACGGATTGTTCTTTTTTTTTTTTCAGCGCGTAGCCAGAGAGAGAACGAAAAGGTGCTGTAAGGATGGCGCTTCTGAAATTTGTTTTATAATTATTGACGACTTCCTTGCACACGAATAAACTTTACACGCGATGTGTGAATAATCGCGCGCGATTGGCATGGTGTTTTCCCTGACCAGGACGAATCTTTGCTTCTCGAAGAACTTTCGAGTGTTTCCTTCTTCGTGTCATATCTGGCTCTTCTATCGCCGTACTCAGTAGATGTTTTTTGCCTGTCCATATTTGCAGGTTGTTGGCAAAGTTTGCCTTTCATGGCTTTATACTTATGCTGCGGATTTCCTAAAAAATACACTTGGTCCATCATTGTTTAAGCGCTTTGCAATGTTAAGAAGAATACGAATCTTACTCTCAGTGTTTCTAATGATGGAAGCCCTACATATCTACGTGGATCAGCCTACAGCAGCTGCCTGGACCTCACTCTTGTTTCACGCTCGTTCACGAGAAAAGTGCACTGGTTTTCAGATTTGGAAACGCGGGGTAGTGACCACATTCCAACTTATCTGAGGATAGAAGGTTTGACCAGCTCCAAGTCCTCCAGAGCCCTCCAATGCACCGATTGGCCGAAATTCAAGACGATAATGGAAGACTGTTGTAGTGACGGCTCATCCTATAACCTAGAGGCCGCGATAAAGGACGCCCACGCATTCGCTTTTGACGAGTTATACGAGTTACACACGCACCGATTTTGACATCGAACTTGAGAAGCTTCGTGCAATGCGCCGTCGCGCGGAACGAAGATATAGACGCACAAAGTGCAAGGATGATTTGAGACTGGCTTGACGCACTCAGAAGAAATACATCGTCACATGGATAAACTGGCTTCGCGACGATGGGCATCTTTCTGCGAGTCGTTGGATCCGCGAAAGCCTTTAAAGCTTATATGGAGAACTGTCCGTGGTCTTCGCACAACCTTTGGTCAGCGACACCCGTTTAAATCTCTGGCACTTCACTTGCAGTGTAACGAGATTGACGTCGCAGAATCCTTCTGTAGAAGGATTGCCGGCGACTCAAATTTCACAGATACAAGGACGGTGGAGCTCGACCACCCATTTCTCTCACGTGATCACCGCATGGAGTGCCTGTTTTCTATGGATGAGCTAGAAGCTGCACTGGCCAGGGTTGCCAATGGTGGCTACTTTTCGCCAAATTGGCGAATTTGAGAGGCTCGTGGCGACCTAAAATGATGAATGGCGACATGGCGAATTTTTGGCGATTTTCGGCTTAAGTCTCCACCGAGTTATGCATCCTAAGCTCAGTGTCTTCCCAACGAATGAGCGGCAACATTCTCTATTTTTTCTTGGTTTCAGAACCACGAGTAGAATGTGCACATTACTCGTCATTCGGTATGTCCGTCTTGTAACTCGTGTGTATCTCCTCAATTCATGTAGAAAACGTTTATTTGATGTTCTGTGAGAAGATCAGTGAGTGGGATCCTTAGTCCGAGATCCCATCTAGACGCAGGAGGTACTGGAACGTCCCCCAGCGACATTCTAACAAAATGTAAGTCAGCGGACTGCCTTGTGAACCGCGAGGGGGCAGTGTTTGACTATAAGTTTATAGCTTTAGGTGCTTTACGCTTCTCTGAAGTATCGCTTCTGAAGGGGCTAGACGACGGGTTGGCCGCGTGTTCCGACCATGTCTTCCGCCAAAGCTTCAACTGTTCTGAATAGCTTGGCGACTTATTCGCTGTTTGAGTACCCCCAATTCAGCTCGTAAAGACTGTTTTAAAATAGCGAAGAGAGGCGGATACGCGACTATTTGTGCAGTAAAAAATTATTTATTGAGGCATTTTCCACTGTTCTCGGTGAGCGTGTGCAATGAAAACAATTGCTATGTAACGTTTTACACTGTCTACCTGATCATTAATCGGATTGACGCGTGTAGATACAAGTGACTATAAGAAAGGGTTGGTGGCGTCCGGTATTATTAGTTCACACTGAAAAGGTGTAAGTCTCACTAATGATCGGTTTCTGTAAGAATTCTGTCGTGTTACCTTCAATAAACCTTTTAATCCTTTTAATTCATATAAGGGTACGTAAAGCTGTCTACAAACAACGCTTTCACGGTTTTCGCCCAAGGTTTACCACACTTTTACCTTTAAAACGAGCGGACAGGTATGGAAGGATATCATGAGCGTTTCATTCATTCACCCTTGCGCCACCACGCACATCTTGCGGCTAATCGGAGAAGCAGCACCATGCACTCCCACGGTGAAGCGGGCGATACGACTGGCATTGAGAAAAGTCACTATAATCCAAGGGTCTTGGATGGCACTGTCTTCTACGGGTCTATACGTGAGTGGAAATTTTTATTATACTAGGTATGCCGCACATATCCAGAATGGCGACTTTTTTTGGCGAAATTTGTAAAAAATATGGCGCTTTTGGCGACTTTTTGCTCGTCGATTGGCGACATTTACTCGAAAGTCAGTGGCAACTCTGGCACTGGCATTGTGCAGACGTTCTTCGGCGCCAGGACCTGACGGCGTTACATATCGTGCTCTTTGTAACCTTGGAGACGAAGCTCGGAAGGCACTCCTGCACCTATACAACGACTCCTGGCAGACTGGTACAGTTCCCCAAGCATGGAAGTCAAGTCGCCTCATTCCGCTTCTCAAAGCCGGCAAGTCGCCGCTGGACATTTCCTCATACCGTCCTATCGCGCTTGCCAGTTGCGTGGGAAAAACAATGGAAAGAATGATTCTAACACGACTGGAATGGTACTTGGAGCACTATGAAATCTATCCAGATGCCATGGCCGGATTCAGGTGCGGCCGATCGGCAACAGACAACGTTGTTGATCTGGTGACATATGTCGAACACCAGAAGACCTGTAAGAGACTGTGTGCTGCTCTGTTTCTAGACGTCAAGGGGGCTTATGATAATGTCTCCCATGAAGCCATCCTGAGTGCATTAGAAACAGTAGGTCTTGGTGGCAAGGTATATATGTGGGTGTGCAGCTACTTGCAGAGAAGGTCGTTCTACGTCACCACGGAGAATGGCCCGACAACTGAGTATTACAGTAGCCGAGGAGTCCCTAAAGGAGGAGTTCTAAGCCCTACGCTTTTCAATCTAACCCTCATTGGACTGGTCGAAAGCCTACCAAGCACCGTAAAGCTTTCTATCTACGCTGACGACATCTGCATTTGGACTTCAGGTGTGACACGGCTTCAGCTTCGCGCACGCCTTCAGAAGGCAGCCACAATGACGTCCTGCTACCTTCGTAAACAAGGCCTGGAAGTGTCTTGCGGGAAATGTGCAGTGGTAGCATTCACGAGGAAGCCAATGTCTGCCTATGGTATATCAATTAACGGAGACCTTATATCATTCAGCAGAAGCCACAGGTTCTTGGGAGTCATAATTGACAGAAACCTGTCTTGGACTCCACACGTGAACTACTTGAAGAAGCGGCTGACTGCTATATGTCACATGTTCAGATTCCTTGCAGGAAAAAAATGGGGAGTGCCGATACCATCTATGTTACAACTTTACAGGGTTCTGTTTATTGGATTCCTACGGTACAGTTTGCCTGCAATATCGAACACCGGCAAGACTAACCTGCGCGCGATTCAGAGCATTCAAGCCCAAGCTCTTAAGATATGCCTTGGGTTACCCCGCAGCGCGTCAACGGCTGAAACCATTGCCATCGCGCAAGACTACTCAATAACGACACACATTATCACGGAGACAATGCGTACGTACCTCAGGCATTATGACAGGACCCCTTCCCACCATCTGGCGAGCCTCGCTGCTGAAAGGCCCCGCACGACATATAGTGCCACTGTCGGCAAACATCGCTCGTCATTTACTGCGGGGTACGCACCTGCGTCAAAGCCAGTGTTCCCTCCGTGGTGCTTGAGCCGCCCACGAGTTCACCTAACGGTTCCGGGAGTGCGGAAGAAGTCAGACCTACCGACACATGCACTGAAACAATTGAGCCTACTCCTACTCTACGAAAACTACGGTAACCACGTCCACATCTATACGGATGGCTCGACTACGTCGTCCAGTTCTGGTGGTGCGGTGGTTATACCATCACAAGGGATAACTCTGCGTCTTAAAACTTCACATGCGACGACGTCTACGGCGGCAGAACTCGCGGCTCTGCGCAGCGCACTAGAATTTATTGATACTGAAAGACCAAGTAAATGGGCTGTGTTTTCTGATTCAAAACCGGCGTTACAGTGCCTGCGGTCAGTTCTCCGACGAGGATGCCACGAACAGTTGACGTATGAAACCGTAAAGCTTCACCACCACGTAATTCAAAAAGGCCACGATATTGACTTCCAGTGGTTACCTGGCCACTGTGGAATCAGTGGAAATGATTCCGCCGATCACGCTGCTCGCGCATCACATCAGGAAGCAAACATTGCCACAATTCCGCTTTCAAGGACAGACGCTGCAAGGCAGATTCGACAACTGGCCCGCAGTCTCACACCTACGGAGTGGAACGCACCAAGCATCAGACATACCAGACTACATCAACTGAACCCTTCACTGCAACTCCAACCTCCATCCGGCCTTCATCGACGCGAAGCTTCGCTTCTCTATCGCCTTTGGTTGGGAGTTGCTTTTACGAAGGCATATACAACGTTAATCGGAATGACGGACAGCGCGGCGTGTGATGTTTGCGGCACCGAAGAAGACATCGAACACCTGCTGTGCCACTGCCCTCGTTTTTCCTCGGAGAGACAAGTACTGTCCAACGCACTGCGGCGACTGGATGATCGGCCAATTTCCGTGCAGGTGCTACTACAGCACCGTCCACATCTCTCGGCGGCCCACAAAGCAGTGAAAGCACTCTTGTGTTTTTTGAGAACGACGGGCTTATGCGAACGCCTCTGACTTGTGGTGCAATCCCGCACGCTGTAGTGAATGCACTGCATCTCTTCTCTCTCTCTCTTTTCTCTTTCCTCCTTTCTATTTCTCGTCCTTCTATTCCCCTTCCCCGACCCCCCAGTGTAGGGTAGCCAACCGGAAGTGTTTCTGGTTAACCTCCCTGCCTTCTCCTTTTTCTGTTTCCTTCCTTCCTTATTTTAGTAAAGGGCGACATGAAATAAATGCCGGCGGCAGGGGATTCACGGGACTGGCGATGATGGGAAGTTCGTGTTACAGGACTGCACATATGTGTTAAAAGACCGGGCGGGCAAACACGGACACAAGAGAGAAAAGACACCAGAAACGCCGGAAGGTCACCAAAGTGCACAAACGTTTTTGGTATCTTGACTTCTCTCTTGTGTCCGAGTTCGCACGGCCAGCCGTTTCACATGAATAGGCACCAACTAATTGAGATCTATGTTGGTAGCGTTCTTGCTTTATATATATATATATATATATATATATATATATATATATATATATATATATATATATATATATATATATATATATATATATATATAATATATATATATATATATATATATATATATATATATATATATATATATTTTTTTTTTTTCGAAAGAATGTTCCTGGCTATTGGTTTAATTATATGAAAGAAAACTAGTCACAGTGAAAAACATAAAAACATTTATTCTGAGCTTTCGGCCGGTCCCCGGCCGAAAGCTCAGAATAAATGTTATGTTTTTCACTGTGACTAGTTTTCTTTCATATATATATACGCACGCACACACACACACACACACACACACGGTTGTTTCAGTACATCATACTGTCAGGGTTCATGACTGGGTTTTCGATCGAGACTGAACTGAAAACCTCGCCTGAAGGCCTACTATTTTTGGTATATGCACATGGTCATATGCTGCGTTCAAAACGCAAAAAAACACGAGCATCTGTAATAATGCCTACCAGAGCGAAAGCAGCTCGAGATCCGCCTTTCAAATGATTGCTTAGAGATCGAAAACGTACGACAATAAAACAGAGAAAGCGGGCTGTCTGTAATGTCTCATTAACCAGCAGAGTGCGTGCCTGATACAAATGCATGACATACAACGTATCTTCCATATTCCATTAACTAGCAGAACCATCTGATATCGCAGTATACTGAGCTACGGTAACTGTGATCGCAAATGCATTCTACATGCATGCCTACGTATTTCCTAAGAAAAAAAAAAAAGATGTAAACAGAGATGCCGCGATATTAAGGGGATCGTGCTTCAACTGCACACAACTGCACGTAGCGAATGCAAGCAGCGAGGCTTGATTGAGACACAACCGACAGGGTCCTATAGACGTAAAGACCAGTCCAGTCTTCAGTAGAAATTACAAGCTCGCGTTGTCTAATACGCCTATCATAAAGCGATCAACGTACACAACAACGTGCTATTACTCTAGACGTTTGCATGGTCAATGCAAACTAAAGCACGCAACCTATTTCTTGGTTTTATACGTTGCTTTCTGTACTAGCTTCATTGAAGGAAAGAAAAGACAGCGATGTAAACATGTTTGGCGAGTTTAACTGCTGAGTTGCGAACGTTCCAACAAAGCCGTGTGTAGGTCTTCTCATTGGTACAAACTTATATGATCATTTACTTTTTGTTGCACCTATAGCAACCAAAGGATAGAGTGGTTATTACCTTGCTCGCTGTCATTCTTTTATTATTACAGCGTCAGTGGTAAGTACGTCTCGCAAAGAACAAAGCCTGTCATTATTCTACGCGGATTCGTTTTGACTCAACTCGATTTGCATGTCTCGGGTTGCAAAAAAAAAATACATAAATGCAAGCCGACAATAAAGACGACGCCGCCCTTGTATTTCTTCCTCGTCTTCGTCATGCAGTAAAATATAAATGGAGGTTACTAGAAGAAAGTAAGTTCCGAAGTTCGTTCAACCTGAAGTGCCCATCCGCTCTCTCTAATTCCGAGGCGCTCTATTTTTGTCCCGCATTCACAAAAACATTCGGTGTCCTGTTAAGCTAAATTCGTGCCTTCACTAAAGAGCCGGAGCACCGCGTGTGGTCGGTCACAGGCAGCGGTTCGAGTTTTTCTCCGTTTCCTTCACTTCGTTTTAGTCCTTTGTTCGACTCTTAAATTACGGTGTTCCTGCTTCGAAGCACGCGCGTCCTCATGCGTACGGCCGAAGAAGGCACTCCGTTTTTTTTTTTTTTTTTGGAAGTGATGGGCAACCGGCCTGGCAGTCTGAACGCATTTCGTTGTTTAGACTGCGTGCTCGGGGTATGTATCTTCAAAAAAAAAAAAAAAAAAAAAAAACATGGCTGATTTCCCTGCCATAGGAATCGGTATAACACGAAAGTGAAAAGTCTCTTCACAGGCGTAGTTGAGCGTTTGTTGTGCATTGTTTCACCACAAGGGCGAAGGAGTGAATGCTTAGCAACAAATTGTTATGTCACGCGAAGAACGACAAGCAGCTCGAAACTTGCAGCGCGTTCTGTGCCACTATGCATGTACCATACCACTATGCCATACCATTGTAGGTATATGCAAGTGGTATGTGCATAAAATATAAAATACTCAATCAAATCGAAAAGATCCATTTTCGGATCCGTGTCGATCTCTCGTGGAATCACCCGTTTGCGATAACCACGGTTAGGAGAGTAACTGCGGTTATCTGCCGTGTAGCTACCTGTAACCATGGTTAGCCGTAATCGTTGTTAGCTTAACCGCGGTTAAGGCTGTTCGGGTGACGTATTAATGGGCGTTGGTTGAAACACAGGTACGCCAACCAAGGTAGTGAGTAAAAATAATTTTTCTTTTTTTGCGTTACAAGAAAAAATCCGACGTTTCACGTCCCACTCGCATTCTTTTTCAGGGTTTTCTTCCAGCCGTGGGGCCACGCCTATTCTCCATGATAAGGCAGACTCTCGATCGGCAGCGCACCTATAGACCGGTTGACGTTACCAGCTGTCGCCTCAATGGGCCAGGATTCCACAAAAAAGCCACTCGAAGTTGACGACGCGTGAGTTGTCTAATTCGATAGGGTGGTCGTTCACCACGCTGTGCTGAGCCAGTGTACTCCTTTGTCACTCGAACTTGCAATCATTGTTTTTATGTTGTCGCAGCCTCTCGGGAAAGATCTTCGTCCACTTCCTTTAAAAGCATATCTGTACGTACAGTTTCTCATGGCGGATTCCGCGGCTTTCTTCAAGGTTTGTGTGGCGATGGCCAAACAAAATCGATTCCGCCCGCGCTTTCTTTGTCAGTGCCTGGCAGGCCGACAGCACTCTGACGTTGCAACAAAAGAATTCGTTGGGGCGAGCTCTGGGAAAACGGCAACTACAGGATGAAAAAGTAACGAGTAAGGTGACACCGCACGTTACCGAAAAATGTTAACGTAAATACGTTACCCGTTACAGATGCGAAATTGTAACCAGTACGTTACTAAGTTACCGAAAAAAGGAACGCGTTACCGGTAACGCCGTTACTTGTAACGCGTTACCGCCAACACTGAGTCGAACACATCCGGGTTTGTAAAAGCTCTTGCGATAAATACGCCTAAAAGGCTCTGCACTTTCGAGCTCGTGTGTGCTAGGGTCCCAATTCGAATTTCTCCTTGCTTTCTTTTAAAATGTAATCACATTAATTCACTGTCGGCCCTGACGTGGCCCACTGTGAAACGGCTACGCCATGTTACACAGCCTCCCCCCCCCCTCTCTTTTGGATCCGATCTCGCGTAACACAACAAATTACTGGTTTAAGAGAATATATGGCCGCTCCCGGGACCGAAGCGGTTTTCGTGCTGTCAATTCTCTAAACGCCAAGTAAGCGTTCAGTGCGCAGCAAGTTTATGAGCCGTCTCCTGATGCTTCGAGATAGCGCGCCGCAGCGACCTTCGAGAGACGCAGATCCCCTTCTTTTCTCTTTTAAGGCGAAAGACTTTAATGTCTCATACTTGCGTTCGTCCGTCCGTGCCCTGGCTCGGTCCCAGCTGTGGCCTCTCCCCCTCACACTCTCAGCAATCCCGTGATGGCACAGCGGCGCATAGCAACAGTTGCCCGTTGTGCAACTGTTGCGCAATGCGGTGACGGTGTCCAGCGGCGGCGTCCGTCCGTGAACGCGAAGCAGTTGCGCGTTGTTCCTTCCAATGCGCGTTGCACAACTGTTGCGCAGCGCGGCGGCGGCGTCCAGCGGCGGAGTCGAATGGCCACAGCCTTTCGCCGAACACACCTTGGAATTTATTTACAAAGTGACGTTCAATTTTTTTTTTCTGGCCTCCCTTCATGCTCCTTACGAAAGGCGGGCAGGGCATTTCAGCGCACGCGGGCTGATATCGCATGCGCCCTCCGTGCAACGGACACGGTCGGCTCGTTTTATCTCGGCTTCAGCCGCGTTCGTCGCGCGCTCTCGCGAGCTTTTACTCGTGGGTGGAACCAACGCCTCCCAAAGGCCCTTGTAGAACATAAGATGCGCGGGGTGATGCTGTCAATTTGGACTTTATACGGAAAATGACGGTGACGCCAAAGGCGATGACAATGACCCGTCGAGATTGTCCATATAATTGCTGTCGCAATAAAAAAAGATTGAGGAGTCATTCCACTCTGTAAAACGGATGACCAGCGAAGCTGTTTAGCGCACGGCACATAGGCGACAGTGTGGAGGCCAGTTTGGTATGTAAGGCCAGGTTGTTAACGTTCATTACGCAATATCAATGCGAAAGCCTTATATGCCTCATCAAACGCGAAATCGACCATCTGCGTTGGCAACGTCAACAGGAGCGATACAAAGCATCATCACGCGAGGACAACATAATCACCAAAACTTGTGACGTCGTCATACGTCATACACTGTGAGATCACATGATGACGTCATCACTTGACATCGTCACATTGCACAGCCTCCGTGATCGGTGCGCCGATCATGGATGCAGTTCAAAGCCAGGTGAGGTGCAGAAAGCTTTCAGAGGAGAGTGGGGCAGAATCAATAGATAGAGTGAGAAGAGAAAGAAGAACAAGATGGCTTTCGCCTTCGAGTCGTCTTAGCCGAATGCATAAGTGAGCCTGTGAGTTTTCTTTTTCTTTTTTTTTTTTTTTGCACTGCTTCCTACAGGGCACTAGGGAGTTTTCGGCGGCGTACAAACGGAATGTCCTAGCCATATACAGCTTCGCTGTGAAAGGAAAACGATGTTTGTTAAATGATGTAGTCCACCATTCAACGCACTCTTGGACACTTTCACGGAAGCTCGACTTCAAGAGGATCTCCATCTTCCAGGCGACCCGGTGCATGCGCAAATGATAGTCTGGAAGCGCTGCGAGAATGCTTACTACAGCACAGAGAGACCTCATAAAGAGGGAATGGAGTGTCGGAGCAGGTTGGCTTTTTGGGGCTAGCTATGTGACGTCATGTAGCGCCCAGCAATGCAATCGATTCAGAAGAAAAAGAACTTGTCTTTCACATTGGAGTCGTCCTAGGGGAATGCATCAGGGACAGTATGACTCTTTAGCATTGGGTATTGTTGTATGTCGCGGCGTTTGTCTACCACGTCTGCTGATAACCACATACATGTATTTAGAGTGTGATTTCATACACTGCAAGCGTTAGAGAGCTCGTTCCGCAGAAATGCTGCCCTCAGTGTCGGTGTCGCTACGTCGCTTGTGTGCGAAATATCGTCCGTGAGCGAAAAATCAAGAAAAATGCAAATAAACAATAAAAATCTTCGGTCCCATTGAGGATCGAACCCGGGCCGTTTGCGTGGCAAGCAGGTGTCATGCTCTGTACCACTGCAGGCACCGAAAGCGGTTCTTGGGGACTCCAATGCACCGTTCCACGACGCACAACAGTGAAGAGTCCGGGTGCGGTACAATCGGGAAGCAGGGGATCCCGCAGGCGGCAGGATGTGCTCAAGGGTGGGACAAGCAGCCAAGACTGCAGCGGGTGGGCACTGTCTCCTGCACAGGACAGTGTTCCGATTAGCATAATATAAATATATACATGGATATGTGTCATTCCTTTTAGGGGCGAAGCTCCTTAGGGTGTGGGTCTGTCCCTCCTCTGTAGTATGTAGTAGTAGTAGTAGTTGGTGGCCACCTCTAGTTCTTGGAGTGTTCACTAGATGGCGCTGTCGTAGCCACCTGTAATGTGTAAGGTGTAACCTGTAAGGTGTAATGGTTCCGAGGCTTACTTTTGGGACCTCAGTGGCGTGCATGAGGGCAGAGGTGCGATCGGGAATGGATATAAATCAAAGGACTGTGGGACGCCTCGCGTTGGGTGCTCACGGGAAGACGACAAATGAGGCTGTCAAGAGCGATATGGGATGGGCAGGTTTTGAGGCGAGGGAGGCTCAGAGCAAAATAAGGTTCGAAGAAAGGCTAAGGAATATGAAGGAGAGTAGATGGGCAGAGAAGGTGTTCCTATATTTGTATAGGAAGAGCGTGGACACACAGTGGAGAAAAAGAACTAGGAGGCTCACTAGTAAATATACGGCTGGTAGTGTGAGCATTATGTCAACAAAGAGCGTTAAGCGAAAAGTCAGAGAGGCGGAGAGGATTTATTGGACGGCAGCTATGGAGAAAAAACCGGCTTTGAGTAACTATACCGAAAGGGCAAAAATGAAATAAGGAGGGAGGCATTTTACGATAATTCAAGGGGAAGCGCTTTACTGTTTGAAGTGAGATCGGGTTGCCTTAAAACGGGTAGTTATAAAGCGAGATTCAGTAAAGAAGAAGAACAATGCACGTGCTGCCGGCAAGATAAGGAAACGGCGGAACATGTTCTGATTGAATGTGGAGATATCCACCCAGGTGCACGTTTGGGCACGAGCCTTCAAGAAGCCTTGGGTTTTAGGGACAACGATGGGAAGCTGAACACACCCGCGATTGAAATAAGTAAGAGACGGTTAGAGTATTGGTGGCAGAAAATTAGAGAGAAAGGACAAAAATAAATATTGGAAAAAAATAAGGACATTCTGCCGTAAAGGGCAGAGAACGGAGCTGAAAACTTAAGCTTTTTTTTTCTGGAGTAAGATAGTTTTAATTGAAGTAAAGACATTAGGCCAACACTAAGCAAAAGAAGAGTAAAGGGTTTTTTTTTTTTTTTTTCGTCGACCGTGGTGGCACACTTGTCACCGCCCCGTTATAAAGGGGACGCTCATAGCATCCATCCATCCATCCTAGTTCTCAGACAGATCCCTACATGGCGCGGAGGCGCTCGCTGCGTTGCAGATGCGTGGAAAGAGAGAAACTAGAAAGCAGAGGAGTTTAGCCCTTGCCACATTTCAAGAAAGTTTGCAACCGCGCTCAGGTCTGCCATCTCAGAGTTAAAGGGAGCTGCAAAGAAAGGAAAAAAAAGTTCTCTTTCCAGGCAGAAATTACCAACAGCAACAGACGCGCCACCGCTGGACATCACGTCATCACTAACCCCTTAAACCTAACACGCCAGGGATGACAAGGCGCCTTTGACAAAGATAGGTCCCCTATCGAAACGTCGGCCAGCCCTTCTGAGGCATTTTCTCCTGTTCGCTCAACTTCTCCGTGTATCCAACTGTCGGCTCCCTTCTTGACTTCGGACAACTTCTAAGTAGTAGCTTTTGTAACATGTCACTTAGTAACAAACTGTCTTTCGCTTGAAATAATTTCTCAACGAAAACAAATTTGCACGTAAAAGATGGCGGGAACCTCATCTTGCAATAGGCACAGGCTATGCATGAATGGAAGCGCTTATTTTCTGAGATATCGCTTCATAATTTGCTCCAGGAATAAGCCAGGCTTTGCGCCGGCATGCTCCGACACCCAAGTGCATCCTCCGGTAGTCAGGGCACGCCATGAGCGTTTATTGACCGCGTGTTTTACAAACGTAACCCATCCTTCTTTATACTGCGTGATTGCTGTGCTGCAGGAAAACTTCGCCTCAGTTTTGATTCATCAGTGCGCAGCCAACAATGACAACTGCGGAAAAGTTGGGTGATACGCTCCCCCAACCTTTCTCAGTAGGGGCGCTAGCGCCCGTCTGAATAAAGTTGTGACAAAACGCGTGTAGCAGAATTGACGCGCATATCATATACGACTGCGTGATTACCGGATAAGTATCGATGAGTCGATGAGTGAGGCCATTTTGACGTCGCCATATATGATGTCATACGTGCTCTAACCCCCGCGCGCTTCACCCAAACGTGCTTGCCACAATGGCAACACATGTTCACCCTCCGCCATATAGATGCATATTAGCGGCGGAAACATATTTTACACGCCAAAGAGACACACGACTGCAGTAACCAGTGCTGTCATGCTGGCATCATGCCAGCTGTCAGGCCAGCTTTGACTGTACTGGACTACCACACAAGCCCTAGACACGCTGAGGCGGAACCTCCCCACCCACAGACACTTTGTTTCTAACCTGGGCTACACAATCCTGCCGGCACACCGTTCTTAAGAGTTCAGGCATCAAGGCCACGGATAATCAATTTAGATTAGATGCGGCTGTCTCCCGGTTCCGAGGAAATCCTATGATGTTCATCACGGCTCCGGTGGTGTCTAGTGTCATATTAGTGTACTTTATAGGCTCCACCTATGATGTCGCTGAATGGGAAGTTACGCATTCTGGATCCGTGTTTTGGACCAAGCGCTTTGCATATGTTTCACCTCAAGTGTCACCTCCCCGTATTGGCCGGGCTACTGCGCCATGTGCTCGGTAACCTCGAGCCACGCTCCCCGGAGATTAAAATCAGCTTCTTTTTAAGGCGTAGTACAGAACGGTGAGTCATTCGAAAGATTTCGTGCGGAAGCAGAAGAGCTCTTTGCACCTTGGACCCAGCTTTCACAAGTTGTAACGCAGAGAGAGAAGTGGTGTTTGAAGAAGATGAAAACCGCGCCATGTTCTACAGCCCAGCGAAATCGAGCGGAGTTGCCGTCAGGAACACGTTACTAAATAGACCGAGACATGAGAAGGTGAAATTACAGCAGAACAATCTTCGTTTGACAAAACAGGCCCGCGTTCACATTTATTTGAAGATAAGAAGGATGTGAACTTCGTCTGGTGGCTTTTCAAGGCAATTACCCACATTAAAAGAAATGTGGACGCAAATTGTATTTTAAAATTTATTTTTGCTTTTTATAGCTACCTTTCAAGTTTTGAGCTTCGTGCGAACCAAATATTTCTTCGTTACAGCCGATATCGCAGCCGCTTTCGCGTTCTCGGTTTCGTTATGAAAATAATAAATGTCGTTGAATTGAAGCGTGACCAATCAACGTTCGTATTTTGTTCTCTATAACCGATAATTCGCTATATCAGTGTTCATTATAACGAGGGTCAACTGTATATGTTGTCGTACGGTACTTGCAAGACGGATGATGTGGTGGAGCTGTGCCAAACAAACAAACAAAAACAAAAAAAAGGAAAAAAAGGATGACGTTTGTTCAATCCCCCCTTCCCCTTTATTTTTCGCTAAGGACTATGGGCATAACGAAGTACAACACAACCTGCGTCGTCGTTGAACATGCAGTTGCAGCGAACTGTCCTGTACTCCGGCCTGACTAGATGTGCTTGTTTGTCCGAATATGCAAGCGAACAGCGAACCATTTCATCTAAAGAAAATAAAACTAAAACCAGCTAGTCCGCGGCGTATTCCCTGCGTGTTTTCTGTACGAGAATAAAGTTAATTCAACAACAAGTGGAGGAGGAGGAATAAACTTTATAGGGGGTATGCACCTGACGTCATCCGCAAGGAGCGCTAGCGTCGTTCCAGGATGCCGCCATTTTGGCGGTCTCGGTGGTTCGCGGCGCTCATGGTGGCACTGTGGAACTATCTGTTTTTTCGCTTTTTATGGTGCATCTGTGGACTGCAATGGACTTAAGCGCACACGCACGTGGGTTAGATAAACCTGCGCGATTGCGCTACCTGGCGAAAGTGCGTCTGTGCGGCGGCGCAGACCCACTCGAAGACGCTGAACTTCAACCCGATGTTGCACTGCATGCTGCCGCGTGTCGACTTCACCGACATGAAGGACTACCTTGTTCGCGAGACAAGTTTTGTGTCGCGTGAGCAACTGAAAGCTTATAAATCCATGCACGGTCACAACTATCTCACGAGCGGACGGGTGCAGCAGCCGGGTGTCAAGGTTCTCCAAGACAGCAGGATAGTTGCAGTTGGAAAGGTAAACAGACTTCCCTCGTCCACTTGTAATCGCGTTTATTGTGCCGTGCGAGCGCTCTGCCGATACTGTAAACCCAGTAACGGGATGTAATGGCAGAAAAGCGATCACAGCAATTGGTGCAGTGCTGTTTTCAAATGGTTTTTGCTTCTCAACAACCGCTGCGTGCGGTGCTAATGTGTAGCCGATTTATCGCAGCTTTTTAGTACAGGCGTCAAAGTTCTGCCGTACAGCACAATCGCTGTTGTCAGAAAAGTAAGCCGACTTCCCCGTTTATTTATAATCGCGTTTGTTCTGTCGTGCTAGCGCCGTGTGAAACCCGTAAACACGGTAACGGGACGTCAGGGCAGGAAGGGATTACAGCACTTGCCAGTGGCTGCTTCTAAATGGTTTTCGCATTTCAACAACCGCTGATTTGCTTGCTCGTGTGTAGCTGAGTTATCGCAAGCGTTGAGCGACAGTTCTAGCTAGGGCGACGCGCAGCTTTCTGAAGGATTAAGTATGATCTAACTCCATTCCGCGTTAAACGCGATCGCCAGACTTTAAGAAGCCGCATTGCGTCGATCACTTACGTCGTGCAAGTCAGCGTTGACGTTGCTTTATTCAGACATTTCTTAGTGTTCCAACTTTGCAGCTACGATAGCTTTCTAATTTATTTCAAATGTTTAGGTCACATCACTGAGGTTGTCTGTTTGTACTCCCAGGTTCGTCATTCACAGTCATTTAATGAAAAGCTCCTTACGCCGTGGCTTCTCATCAAAGAAGACGGTGAGGTACAAGCTGCTCACTGCACCTGCAAAGCTGGCCTTTGGTATGAAAAAAAAACCAACCGAGGCAGCATACTGATCCACAGGCTTCTTTTTCGTGTGGTTGTTACAACCAAACACGGCGCAGTTCACCGTTGTCGCAGCTGGCTGACGTGCAACCACGCCACGTACCGTCTCTCCGCACACACAAATAAATTCGTTCAAAGATTTTCATGTAATAAATACGCACCGCGCACGAGACACTGCGGTGCGTGGGCTAAGCAGAACGCATACAGAACGTAGCCCGATACTGCCGGTACTGCTACCTGCTACTGCGCTCACGAACGGCCGGACCGGCCGGACCGCCAAAATGGCGTCGCTGCCCGGCGATGCTATCGCCACCTCGCGGATCAAGGTACAGTGCATACCCCCTATTGATAACAAACCAACCCGCTTGACTGAAGTCGCCATCTGTCGGAATAAAAAGGGGAAAATTTACACGACCCGCGGTTTGTTTCAATAGCCTCCGAAATGGCGAACAGCTCTCGCGCGCTGCTTTGTTTTCTTGCTTATTAAATCACATTTGGTGGCAAAGAATAGACTTGAGTGACACCAGCCATGTGACACACCTTCTGTCATCTTTTTGTAAATATTAGTACCACACGATCCCTGAAAGCGAATACAGATCTCGATGGGAATACACTTTTGAAGTTCAGAGTCAAATCATAGCAACCATGTTCTAAACACCTTTGAAGAAGCTTTGCTTGGCATGGCATGTCGTGATCACGACGGTCACAACGAAGTTTACAAAGTCATATCAGTTTGTGTGTGCACTATGTGAGCTTCAAGCTGTGAGCATTCAACTGACTTACCGAGTATTTCAATGGGTGATCGTGCTTGCGTGCCTGCTGAAGAGCAAGCCTTCAAAATTTTTCTTCTACAGCTTTTCTGAGGATTGACTGCCATCCTACCTTCTCAGTTATGCACACTCGTGATAATTTTAGAGGCATTAATTGGCAAACTTGCACCAAACAGTAAAAGCGAAACCGTAACCAAATTTGTACTACAGAAACACTTTTAGTAACTAGCTCTGACCCAATTTAACAAAAATGAAATCTTCATAAATTTAAATTTAATATTGAAGTGAGGTCTGTTTTATTTCTTTGTAACACTCTTTGAAAACATGTTTTAGAATAATCATGATGATGATCATGACGCTCTCTTTTCGCATTGCCAGGCAACGCCGGTAAACCACAGGCGTGCGCCGATCTCTTGTCTTGTTGCGTCTCGGATTATTAAAACTCGGCCGCTCAACACCGCCACAATGCCCGAGTCTGACGTGGAGAAATTTGACGGCATGCTCCTCGCTCTGGCGCAGCAGCACGAAGGTGGCGTGCAACATGTGAGTTGACACGAACTTCGATAAATGCGCGGTCGCTGCACCGCTCGTGGTTGTCACTAGGCCTAACGACGTAAACACGCCTGCATGATCCGATGACTGACGGGTCTGTCGACCGGGCCCGGTGGCCTTTGAGACTAATAAAGCAACGTCGCCTGAACTATAGCGTCGAAATTGTCGTAGTTATGTCAACGCTTGATCTATCGATCGTTTCTAGTTACAGCGTGAGTGTAAACGAACAGCGTTGACGCTTATCTTGTGACTGCGCTGTCGTTCACGTCGATTCTAGAAAGTTCTTGCCCGCTCACGAACATAATAAAGGAGTAGTGATGCTTCGCTATTAAAAGCATAGTGTTGGTGCACCGTTACTTAAGACACAAAACCCCGACGACTCGACATTTTTGTAGTAATGAAGTGCTTTCGTTTTGTTGTCTAGCTCCTGGAAACCATCTTCAGCTTTCTCGCCAGAAAAACGGATTTCTATACAGGCGGCGGGCCAGGCTCCGCAAGAAAGGTGGGTAACGTATCTTTCTCAGCTGCATTCTCGTATAGTTGCTACGATTGTGTCTTAACTCTGAAGTGTTTGAACATATTTTGCATCAATGGAAACAGGTGGACTCGATTGAAGTGTTAACGAGCGCCTATCTTCGTAATCAACTGCGCCTTTCTGAAACGATCCCTTTGTGGCATTTGTAGTTTGTTAAAGTTACATGCCACTGTCTTAATCGGCCGCGCTTTCGGCACCAGTGCGGCTCTTCGAGCAACTGTTCAAAAAAGTGGGTGGCTTTTGTAGCTGATGAGGCTTGTATGCTGCGGCTAGGAGTCTGATACTGTGTCACCAGGTCAGATATTAGGTTCAACATCATGTAATCCGAGATGGCAAAGTGTTATACGAAAATTTTATTTACTGTGACAACTCTCGAAACCGAAGCGTTGCTTTCAGGCGCTGAAACTCCCGTCACAGACTTATTGTCCGGGCTAAATGTATAATTGTGTCCAAATTCAAAACGGACTCATAATTTTATGGAAGGAGCACACGCCTTTCATTTTACCTTTTTTGGTGTTTTTGTTAGCAATTATGAAAAAAATAATTTTGCCGTTCAATGCTTAGGACAGATAATCGGTGTAGTGATCAAATGGATACCAAAAGATGGAAAGCGCAGGCAAGGATGGCAGAAAGTTAGGCGGCATGTTGAAATGAGAAATCTTGCAGGTATAAAATGAAATCTGCTCGTGAAAGGCGGTGTAAATCGGACATCATTGGAGGCCTTCGTCCTGCAGTGGACATCAGAATAGAATAATGACGATTTTTTTACATGTGTTTCAGCTTATCCTCGAGAAGTTTTCCAAGTACGAGTCCATGGCACTAGCAGAGAAGGCAGAGAAGGAAAAGAAGTCTAAAGAGGCTGAGGAGCGGCGGAAGGCAAAAATCAAGAAGGACAAAGAAGAGTGCACCGTTGAGGAGATCACAGATGCCGAGGCCGAAGCCCTTCAGAAAGAACTAGAAAAGGTGTGTACCACCAGGCTTGGGTCCAGGTTATATAGCTTTCTTCTATGCCATGGCTCTGAGATGGTGATTTGTAATGATGATGATAATCACAAGACTGTTTGAAATCAGTAATAAGTTAATTTTAGTGCGCTTTCTTAAGACACTGTAACAGCTGGAAAGAAGTACATTATGAGCTTGTCACATACCACATGCTGGTGTTACTCGCACAAGCTTCAAGGGTGAATGGGGGGGTGTGAAGGTCATAATATTCGGATTTAAGCTCTGGATTCCCTCCTGACACTGCTATGTAGTCCTTTATGAAATGCCAATGTACAGTCGGCCACAAATGCTGATCGACAGTTTTTCATGATGTCGTGGATGTAGCTTCTCAACGTGCTAGTATAACTAAACATGACGGCCATCGTGATTTAAGTGCATCATGTTGTCACCGTGCATACGTTGTTTTCGTGTTTTAGTGAAGAACATTTTTGTAAGAGTATCACTTGTGGGTTTGTCGCCCGCTAAAACTGGCCTCGCTGCCATATTGACGCAATTATACTTTACACAGCTCGACATGTCAGTAGCTTGAGATGGTGACCACTACGATGTCATTGCGACCCATCTGTTCGTAGTTTATCAGCATGAGAAACAGACGTAGAGCATGAGCTTATTGTGCTTACTGCACAAATGCACTTCTTTCTGAAAGCTTGATTGTACATGCTGCAGCTGAGAAGCAACATCTGGTGCTGTTTATGACCAAATAAGTGCTGTGCAAACCCACAAATGAGAAGTAGGTTTGGAAAAGAGAAAAAAAAATTTTCTTTCATTCATTTGTAGCAAGAAGCTACAAGGAAAGTCCATATGCCTTTAGTACCTGCGGTTAGACTAGTTGGCTTACGTTCAGTAATAATAATGATAATAATAATAGACTGATAATGGCAACACAACGCCCGTCCTCTTAGTGTCCTTTCCAGTGGCCATGTGTGGTGCTATGTCTAATATTAGTAGTATTAAATTCCCTACTGATTTCGCAGAAAGAAGGCTTCCTAGTTGATGAAGAATTCGAATTGGTCAGAGATGTTTCAGATCGTTTCGTTGCAACACGCATAGAAGCATTGTGTTCTGGTCCAGCAAGAAGAGGAATGCTTTCAGGAAAGGGCACAGTTAATTTGCAATCTATTATTTAACTCCCCAATAATTCAGCAGCGCTCACACTACTTGCATTTTTAAGGATCATGTGTCGAATTTAGCAACATTTCCATACAAAAATCCAGAGTTCTAGGGAGGATGCGGGCTTGAATTGATGAAAAATCATTGAACAGGGAATGCCGTTGGAGCCAGTGCCTTGACAGGTCTACCTGTCTTCGTCAGGGCAGCAACATATAGAATAACATAGGTGCAATTTTATCTATAACAGAAACTTTGTATGTCAGAAAAGAATTAAAAAACCAAATATTTCCCAGTGTCAACTTTATGTGGTGCTTTGGATAACTCCAGGGATTTGTCTAAGCAAGTTGACCTGGCAAGTACGTTGTGGGTTGCTTGTCTAAGCCTCCTACAGCATGAATGAATACCATAATGGAGAAATTACTACTATCGATCAATTCTGTTACACTGAACTTGGATGTAATGTTTCACGAGGGTTATCAGTGTGATTTCTACTGTTGTCTTGGTGTAGTACACTGAAGTCTACTTACTTGATCCCAGATATATTGAGGTATTATCTGTACTAGTCAATGAAAAAAATGTCCTTTAGACGGTTTAGGGTAAGAGTTTCACTGGTGTCCTTGCTTCAGTGAATTGCTTCTGCCATCGTACTGGTACGAAACAACCCTCCCCCATGCCACCGTCCCGCACATATACATAAAATTGCTACATAGACTATCTGTGCAGTATCCTCTAATGCTTCTCTCGTATATGCCTCTATTTACGAAGTGTTAAAGGTTTGTATTTTGTGCAACTCTCATTTCCTTCCTTTTGGTTAAGTTCTACACTGTTCTCTATCTGCATACATGCAATGCCCCACTTAAGATATCGACATAGTTGCGGAATGCGCATTTATGTTCTTGCGGAATTTTCAAAATGTCATCATTGCAGTTCAGTAGAAACGGCAACATTGGGGTGTCTGTAGGGTTCAGCATGAGTGGAACGACTGTAAAGCACCTATCATTGCGAGAAATACTGAAGAGATCTTCAGCGCTGGCTGGCAACTGTCAGCAAACCTAGTACAGTTGAACCCGTTTATAACGAACTCGAAAGTGTCGCGAAAAGTGGTCGTTATATCAGTAGTTCGTTGCATGTGGACTCGCCCTTAAAAACGTGCGCTTAGCGGCCAAGCCGTTTTTTTTTCTTTGCACTTTTATTAAAGTGCTAACAACCCCTTCAGTGACAAGCTAAGCCTTTTCGCGTCGTGAAGCGACGCCCGCTGCGTGCTCACGAGTGAATTAACCGCCTTTGCAATGAGCTGACACCATTTCACCGAAGCGCGGGACCGCGACGTGGAGCCGATCATCCCTGGCTAGTTGCGTGCAGCGCGTCGCCTACTCGGCTTGCGGAGTCACTGCCGGGCCGCTTGCTGTATGCCGTATGCGCGCGTTTGTACGTTCTTCGTGCTTGCTTCACTCCGGACCGTGCACGGGCGTGGCGACTAGCCTCTTCGTTCAACACGGCGAAGACAAGCATTTTGCAAGCAACGCGCACTCGACGTCTTCGCGATGCTCTCGCAGCCCTGCACGACGATGGGCGGCGCACTTGAGTTGTCAAACACGCAGTATACGCTCGCTGTCAGTGCATTGACGTTTCTCGGTGCCCGCGCCGCTCAACAACAGCGAGCTACTTTCGTTTCTACAAAGCGACGCGCACTTTAAAGCGGTCTCGCACGACGCGGCGGCGGCGAACTTGCGAACGGCAGCATGGCGTGCTCGTACCGCCGACAATCCGCACAGTGTATGGCGTACGCCACACGCGCAGCCGAGCAGATATCTACAGATGACTGTGATAAGGTTGTCGGCTATAAGTCATAATGGCACGTTCATCGACGGCCGCCACCTCGCCTTCGCTCTTTTCTGATGCTTATCCGCGAAGGCATCGCCGCAATCGCGCGGAAGTCGTAATACCGATCGACTGGTCTCTGCCGTTACCGAAAAGACGGACGACCCTTTGCGGCACATTGTGGCGTCGACGAGTTTAGGGACGCAGTGAACCTTTTTGCGATGGAAAGTTATCGCGGTTATCACTTCTTGCATTTATGCCCTCTTGCGTTCCAAGGCATTGTTTGGTACATCGCAGGCGGTCGTAGCTGCAGACAACGGCGTCGGGAAAGGTTACCGTGCGAAAGCTGAGCGCAAGGCTTCATGCTGCCTACTATTTTTTTCCTCACTGCCTTTCTGCCACTGGAGAAACGCCTGGAAAGTGAGCGACCTCGCTCGCAGCGTCCGAAACCTGCATGCGGTGCTCGCCGATCAGGGATATCTTAATCGCGAGTAAACGCGTAGCGAGGCGCGCGCGCCCTTTCACGCTTTAGAAGGAATGTTTTAACTTTTTTTCGCTTCGTATGCGCCATATTTTTACCGCGACCGTGTCTGAAGTGTTCGTTGTAAAAGTAGGAGGCTTTGAAAAATGTTCGCTATATGTGGACGCAGCTTCAATGGTTAGCATAGGAAAATCGTAAATGCACCCAAATATGGTCGTTATAACCGATAGATCGTTATATGTGGGATCGTTATAAGTGGGTTCGACTGTATAACTGTGTTGAGCCATAGTCAAGTCTCACACTTGCATACGAGGTGATTGATAACATCTAATATCTTCCCTACTTCTAAAGCTTTTGGGACGTTAAACCCCAGATATTATTATTATTATTACTTCTAAAGCTCCAGAAACACTGACAAGAAATTATTCGAAATTACACGTCTACACTTTGTACTTTTGTTTCAGGAAAAGGAGGAGAAAGCAAAGAGGGCTGCCGAGGCAGAGAAGGAAGCCAAAGAGGAGAAAAAGGTAAATATACGTTATATGGACAAATACATAGAGAGGTGAGGGTTGGAAGAGGGAGGGTGGCAAGCGGAGCACCATTATGCCTCGAAATTCGGGCATTCCTGACTTGTTCCTCTTCATTGTCGTCTAAAAAGACACTAAAGGCAAATAATAAGTCCGCTTGTATTGTTGAAATAGCGTTCCAGAAACCTTGTAGTGCTTGTTTCGCGTCAAGGAAGTTCTTAGTTTGAAAGAAAATCATGTTTTAGTGGTCGAAATACCGTCAGTGCAATTCAAACAGCCTGCCTCTGAGAATGGCCTTCTGACATAAGCATACCTGACAGCTGGCACTGTGGCGCAACATAACAAGGGGCTTTAGCGGAGCACAGCCTGACGAAATTGGAGCATGCGTCATTCTCAAGAGTAACATCAAGAAGTTCTTTTTTACATGAATGAGACTGGAATGCACGAGTTGCATTTTATTCGATCTTGTAAAGTATTGAAATGTTGTTTTCTGGCATGGGTAGTTTGAGCACTTGTGATTATTTTTTCTGAGGCCCTACTAAATCATTGAACTTGTGTTCCAGAACATCCCACTGGTGTTGCAAATGGTGTCCTACATTTACCTTAATATCTTGATTGCTAAAGCACTGCTGTGTAATATTGACATTTTAGACATTCTCAAACATAATTTAACCTTTTATTCTGGCATAAATTGTTATTTGCCTTTAGTATCCCTTGCCACAGACAAGCTTGGCCTGTTCGCGAACATTTAGTAAATACAGCTAAGGATGAGCTCAGATTGTCCATGATACTACACCCTTTCTTGCACAGCCCTGGATAGGCTGGCTTCATCTCGCTGCTTCGCCGTACTGTTGTAGATCGCCGCACACATCCC